>NC_068278.1:58536248-58613748 GCF_025860055.1 Xyrauchen texanus | reverse complement strand
TTCTTTATTATAAATTTGGCCGGTAAGAAATCTGACTGGCTAGTAATTTTTTTCCCATCACCAGGCTCAAAAAGTACATTTCAGACCCTGTTACTGGGTCATTTTATTGATGAAATTCCCTCTGACAGATGGGACCTCAATATGTTGAGAGACATATTCAGAGTATTCCTTTTATTAAGACAACCCCAAATGAATTGTTATAACATACACAGCACAAATGGCTCCATTAACTCAGTGGGGTGTCATTTTCCAATACGCATCAGCTCTCAGCTGACCTCGTCTAGCAAACACTCACGGACCTGTCAAAACACACACGCACACTTCATCACGGTCAACAAAACGGCCGCCAGCTATTCGACTGCCATTCTTCATATTGTGTTAGCCGCAGCACTAATGCATTTACATTTAATATTGTGAAGAGGTTTTCTGGTCAATTTCTCTGCAACTGTTTGAGAGATTAAAGGACTAGACTGTGACTTAATTATTTCACTAATGCATTTTAGAAAATAAATGATGCAAGACCTCACATAGACACTTAATATATGATTAGAAAACAGCGGCCAGAAAGAAGTGCCGGAAAAACGAAAATACACGCAACATGAACATTGACAAAAAGCCTGACTTGAGCTAAAGAGCTACAATGTACAATATAATACACGTTTGTAAGATCAAGTAGCAAGTAAACTAGATATTTACAAGCAGAACTGCATATTTCACGCTACCTGGTCCTCAGAATCACGTAACTATACCCATGTTTTTGCTCAATTACAGTGGCAATAAAAAGTATGTGAACCCCTTTGGAATTAGTTGGTTTTCTGCATTAATTGTTCATAAAATGGGATCTCATAGACAAACACAATGTGCTTAAGCTAACAACACACAAACACTCGCTTTCTTGTCTTTATTGAACACCTCCCATTGAACATTGACAGTAATGTGGATAAAGTAAGTGAACCCTTGGATTTAATAACTGGTCGATCCTGCTTTGGCAGCAATAACCTCAAGCAACATAAACAACGCTCATAAGAAATGGTACTTACCATTGAGATGATGTTTGTGGTGCCCTCTTTATGCCATACATAGTGCTGTGTGTTTTTTCTTAGTTTCACCGTAGCGCTGTGGAGCGCCAAGGTGGTCTTTGACAAACTTCAAGAGTGCAGGAATGTTTTTGTTGGAAAGCAGCTACTTCCTTCGTGATGTCCTACCATGAACACCATACCTGTTTTCCGATTTCCGTACAGTAAACTCATGAAAAGAGATGTTAACCAGCTCCAATGATTCCTTCAAGTCTTTATCTGTCACTCTAGGGTTCATTTTTACCTAATTGATCATTCTGCGGTGTGTCCTTTGAGTCATCTTGGCTGGACGGCCACTTCTAGAGAGAGTACCTATAGTACTAAATCATCTCCATTTATAGACAGTTTGTCTAACTGTGGACAGATGAATATCTAACGGCCACTTCTAGAGAGAGTACCTATAGTACTAAATCATCTCCATTTATAGACAGTTTGTCTAACTGTGGACAGATGAATATCTAACGGCCACTTCTAGTGAGAGTACCTATAGTACTAAATCATCTCCATTTATAGACAGTTTGTCTAACTGTGGACAGATGAATATCTAACGGCCACTTCTAGAGAGAGTACCTATAGTACTAAATCATCTTTCATTTATAGACAGTTTGTCTAACTGTGGACAGATGAATATCTAACGGCCACTTCTAGTGAGAATACCTATAGTACTAAATCATCTTTCATTTATAGACAGTTTGTCTAACTGTGGACAGATGAATATCTAACGGCCACTTCTAGTGAGAATACCTATAGTACTAAATCATCTTTCATTTATAGACAGTTTGTCTAACTGTGGACAGATGAATATCTAACGGCCACTTCTAGTGAGAGTACCTATAGTACTACATCATCTTCAGTTATAGATAGTTTGTCTCACTGTGGACAGATGAATATTTAAGCTCTTCCAGATATCTTTATAACCCTTTCCAGCTTTATGCAAAGCAACAATTCTTGATTGTAGGACTTGAGATCTCTTCTGTGAGAGGCATGGTCCATGTTAGCAGACGCTTCTTGTGAATAGCAAACTCAAAATGTTTGACAAACTTCTGACTCACTGGTTCTCTTACTTTTTCCACAGCACAGTGAATGTTTATTAGGATATGTCCATTAAACACATGAATGATTATAGTTGTTTGTGTGTTGTTAGCTTAAGCACATTGTGTTTGTCTATATTTTGTGATGAAGATGAGATCACATTTAATGACCAATTAATGCCGAGAATATTTTTTTTTTTCATTTTTTGATTGTCTGCGATGGACTGGCGACCTGTCCAGGGTGTCCCCCGCCTTTTGCCCAATGTTAGCTGGGATAGGCTCCAGCCCCCCGCGACCCTGTACACAGGATAAGCGGTTGATGATGGATGGATGGATGGATTTTTTGATTGTTTTTGTTTATGGTATCTCCTGCACAAATGTTTGTGGGGACTGACACAGCATAAAACCAAAGGATTTTGTTCAGCTGCAGTCTATTGTTATGGTATCATCGATTTCAGAACAAACAAAAGTTTATCGGTGCTTTAAATGAGACCAATTATGCCCCTTTTTACAAGATGTAATATAAGTCTCAGGTGTCCCCAGAATGTGTCTTTGAAGTTTCAGCTGAAAATACTCCACGGATCATTTATTATACCATGTTATAAATGCCTCTTTTTGGGTGGAATCAAAAACATGCTGATTTCGTGTGTGTCTCTTTAAATGCAAATGAGCTGCTGCTCTCCGACCCCCTTTCCGGAAGAGGGCTGTGCCTTTACAGCTTGTGCTTCGGTTAATATAGCAACAACAAATCAGAACCTATATATGACTGACAGCTTAAATACAGGAGTTCAGGCATATATGTATGTGGAGCGGAAGGGGGCGGGGCCCGGTCCCCAATCGGCCTGATGAGGCACGCGAGGGATAAAGGCGGCTGGTGATGACGGTTTGAGACAGAGAGAATTACGGGCATGTCCGTCATGTGTGTGTTTATGTTTGTGCTTTTGTTTTGAGTTTAATTAAATTATTATTTATATTGACAAGCCAGTTCTCGCCTCCTCCTTGCCCATCTTAACCCCCTTACGTTGGTGCCGAAAACCCAGGAAGGAGGAGGGATGCCCGTCGCTGAGTCCTCGACAATGCCGTCCACCCGTGGGAGCGCCGCTGGGAAAGGCCGCCGTCCGCGGGGCGAGTGGGGACTGGATTCCCAGACCACCTGGAGCGATGGAGCCGCTGCCGGGGGTGGAGGAGTGCCCTGCCGTCCCCCAGAAACGCGGAGGGGTCGAGGTTAGACCGCCGTCCACAAGGGGAGGAGGGAAGCAACTCCCCGACCGCCTGGAGCGGTAGGGCCGCTGCCAGGGCGGAGGAGTGTCCCCACGTGCCGCCAGAAAAGCGGAGGGGCGTCCAGTCCACTGGGGGTCGGAGGTTTGACTCCGGTTCACCCGGAGAGGAGCGGCTGTCGTCCGCCGGAGTGTTCGAGGACCACATAACGGTACATCAGAGAACCTGTGAGTGAGCTTTTCTCTCTCCTCTCTATCTCTTTCGCACCGTGTTGGCCTTTTCCCTCGCCTATTTAGTTTTTTTGTTGTTGCTGTTTTTCCCCTCCTGTCTCCTCCCAGGTCGAGGAAGGCAGGGATGACCGGACCCCTCCCCAGGGAAAGAGGGGGGTGTAGGTCACACCGGGGGCACCCCGGCCAGAGGTAACACCGGGAGGAGTGTGGAGCAGAGGGGGGCGGGGCCGGGCTTGAATGTCGCACGTCCGGTCCCCAATCGGCCTGATGGGGCGCGCGAGGGACAAAGGCGGCCGGTGATGACGGTTCGAGAGAGAGAGAATTACGGGGATGTCCGTCATGTGTGTGTTTATGTTTGTGCTTTTGTTTTGAGTTTAATTAAATTATTATTTATATTGACAAGCCGGTTCTTCCATCCTCCTTGCCCATCTTAACCCCCTTACAATGTATAAATATATATATATATGTATATCTGGTCTCCATGACTACAATCAGAGACAATGCTAACTTTACCTGCATTAGCCGTGGAATCAGCTAACAAGCTGGAACACGAACAGTTGGTACTGATCCATGCTTGAGAATCACATGTTTTGGTAAATCCTGCTTTATATTGACACTCATTCACAAAGCAAATGATAAAATGATCTTATGTTCACTTTCACAGCTTATGACACTTACGAAGCGGAGACATTATTCTTCTCACTGTATCTGCTCCAGAACTGTGTGTAGATCACTCAGGGGAGGAGCTATTATAATAGGGTGGAGTCTGTCACCTGTCATGGGCGTGGCCTGCTCTAACATGACGTCATTTGACACACTGTTTATGATGAATAGCAATATAAGAAAGAGGAGTGGGTGGATTTTTATCATTGTAGGGTGGTTGTGTACACACACTGCTGACTCACATTTATGCACAAACACACTCATGTAAAAGTGAATTTTGCATAATAGGTCTCCTTTAACAGTGGTAAAAGATAACTCGAGGAACAATGGTGACACTGTTATTTTCAGCATAAAGGAATTTTCTCCATTATTACCAGAGCGGTGTGACTGAGATCGGCCTATTAATTCCTCCACCAGATTTGCTTAAACACTAAGGGGACGTTCATTTCAATTTCCCTAAAGACTGGCACGAGTTCTTCAACAGCAGCAGATCAAAGACCGCAAAATTAACTCAACTTAAATGAATTTCATGGTGCAAAAACGTCGTCTCTTTCATGATGTCTGTAATGAATCAGTGCATTTCTAACCAGCGTCTCTGACACAGTGTACTTCATCAAATGAATCAGACAAATGCTGTCTGAACCCCTTTTCGGCAATCTTTTCTAGGGTCCATCCAACTTAAGTATCACATGACACTCATATACTAACATTCAATGTAGTAATATTAATATTACTATTAAATAACTTTAAAAACAATCATACTGTGAGCGCAGCAGGTAAACAGCTGGACTCTGTGATTTTATCGATTGACAGCCCTAATATATATATATATGGCATAACTTGTATTATTGTTATAAACATATTCATAGGCTTATAATGTTATATTTTTCTTTTTATAGCTTAATTTTTTTAATATTGTGCAAAAATGCAAAAATAAATCTTCTGCAAATCGGTTGTAAAGAAATATTGGTCGATCTCTGAATATTAATATTATAAAATAAAATACAGTGATATAATAGATGATTACTAGTGCTGTCAGGCAACATTTTTAAATTGTGATTAATTGCATAATAGATCATAGATAATTGCGATTAATCCCATAATTGTTCATAGGCAATTGTGATTAATCGGATGATTGTTCATCGATAATTGTGGTTATTCGCATAATTGTTCATAGGCAATTGTGATTAATCGCACAATCGGGCATAGTTAACTGTGATTAAGCGCATAATTGGTCGTAGTTAATTGCTCTTAATCGTATAGTTGTTTGTAATTAATTGCGGTTAATCGCATGATTGTTCGTAGATAATTGAGATTATTTACATAATTGTTCATAGTTAATTGCTCTTAATCGTATAGTTGTTTGTAGTTAATTGCGGTTAATCACATGATTGTTCGTAGATAATTGCGATTAATTGCATAATTGTTCATAGTTAATTGCTCTTAATCGTATAGTTGTTTGTAGTTAATTGCGGTTAATCGCATAATTGTTCATAGTTAATTGCGCTTAATCGTATAGTTGTTTGTAGTTAATTGCGGTTAATCACATGATTGTTCGTAGATAATTGCGATTATTTACATAATTGTTCATAGTTAATTGCGCTTAATCGTATAGTTGTTTGTAGTTAATTGCGGTTAATCACATGATTGTTCGTAGATAATTGCGATTATTCACATAATTGTTCATAGTTAATTGCGATTACTCGCATAGTTGTCCATAGTTTGTTGCAATTAATCGTATAATTGGTTGTTGTTGGTTACGGTTAATCGTGTGATTGTTCGTAGACAATTGCGATTAATCGCATACTTGTTCATAGTTAATTGCGATTAATAGCGTAATTGTTCATAGTTTATTGTGATTAGTCACATAATTGTTTGCAGTTAATTGCGATTAATCACAGATTTTAAAAGTGCTGAAATTTGACACTATATATATTTATTTTTTTGTCAAACTTCATGTATTTCCATCTTAGGAAAGAAAATAAAACAATATGTAACAACTAGGGCTGTCAATCGATTAAAAATGGTCATTGAATTAATTAAATGGTGTTCCGATTAATTAATCGCATTTAACACATCTTGAGATCTCTTAGTTCGGATTTGCGCTCCATCAAGTGTTTTGAACGCAAGAATGTAACACATGTTTGTGTTGTTCTGCTGATGTGTTTCTTCACTGTATAAACTTTGTGTTGCTCAAACAGCTGAAGTTTCACTTACTGTCCCCTGGAGTAAACAGGTGGTACTACAAGCTTTTATCAGGAATCTTCCTTAAACGGGGGCAATGCGATTAATTGCGTTAATTTTTTTAACGCGTTATTTTTTATAAGATTAATCGCACTGAATTAACTCGTTAAATCGACAACCCTAGTAACAACATATTGCTTTATTAACATTTTCCAAAGCCTTCTGCAGTATAAAGATAGATATGCACTAAAACATCGAGTAAATTCAAGAAATATTAAAGTCTAAGAGGGAGTTTGACTAATTGAAAGGACTTGTCTCCACATAGGTATTATATTTACTGCAATGGGCATTAAATCCTCCACAATATGAATCTGCTGATAGACTGTGGCTATACGCTTTGTCACAGCAATCATGAAGCTGCGTTCGTGATTTGTGTCAGGGTGGCAATACCAGCGTCGTGCGATGCTTTGAACTTACCATTGTGCTTGCAAACTAAATTCTCATTCATGCAACGCAATCCGAATAGGGATGCGCTGTCGTGGAGTCCTCGTCACTGCAATCCACCCAAAGTAGCAGCCGCGGACGTCCACCGGGGGACGGAGGAGTTGCTGCCGTCCACCTGGAGTGGTGGAGCCGCTGCTAGGGGTGGACGGGTTCCCTACCGGCCACCAAAACGCGAAGGGCCGTTCCATCCACCAGGGGTTGGAGGACTGGCTCTGGTACGCCCGAGGATCAGCGGCTGTCGTCCGTCAGATGGTGGAAGAGTGATCGAGGACCAGGTGAAGGTGTGACGGCATGTCTTTTAACTGGCAAGCAAGTTTTTTCTCTCTCTCTCTCTCTCACCGTCACTCCGCCTTGCCCTTTCCCTCTCTTCTTTTGTTTATTGCTTTCGTTTTTCCCTCCCCTCATCCCCTCGTCCCCCTACCCAGCCCTAGAGAGGCGAGGAAAAGCCTCAGGCCGGGGGCCAGAAGGTATCCCCGGCATGACGCAAAGGAGGGAGGAGTGTGACGAGGAGGAGGGTGGGGCCGGACCGTGACTACGCACGCCCGACGCCCAATCTGGCTGATCAGCCGAGGAGAGGGATAAGTGCAGCGGAATGTGGCAGTTCGGGAAAAAATATTCCGAAGTCAAATTTTAAACACTTATAAACCGTATATATTCCTAATCTATGCGTTAACATCAGTTACGTATAAATGATGTATATAAATCGCTTTGGACTGTAAATGGAAGGTAAAGTTTAGTCCATTCCACTGTTGTATTCTGCACATATGAGCAAATGTAGTGTGTAATCCAGGTATTTACATCCAAGGTAATACATACTGAGACAATAGTATCCTCAAGGACTTCACAGCTGCTGTGAGACCTTGACGCTAAAACCAGGAATAAACGTCCAAGGACGTTAAGAGACAGTGCGCATTATTCAGAGGTCGCGGCTTGTCACCGGCTTCCCAATTTTCCCCATCCCAATCTCTGCCTTCTGAAGATGCTCTAGTGTGTATTAGTGTGTGTGTGTGTGTTCACCAAGGTCTTCTTGCTCAGAAAGGATGTTAGTTGTGTCTGTTGGGGTCAGAGATCAGGAATAAAGCAAATGAGAGTGACAGAACCAAGAGGTCAGCTGATCCATCATAAGACACGCCCCTAAACATCCCTACCATAAGAATACTTCAGACTCTGTTGACAGCATTTGTGACGATTAATGCTGGTATTTCCAAACTAAGGCGCTAGTCAGAAATATTTTCACAGATGTTCGGTACGTTTTAAAGGTGAAATGTGAAAAAACTAATGTGACGTCACGCGGTAGTGACATCACTCTGCTTACATTTAATATATAATTTACCATCTATAAATGTAATTAGAGTTATTTGAGCAGGAGTACAAATGAAAACATGCAATATCAAAACGGGACTTTTATTATGAAAACATGCAATATCAAAAAGGCACTTTTATTATGAAAACATGCGATATCAAAACGGGACATTTATTATGAAAACATGCGATATCAAAACGGGACTTTTATTATGAAAACATGCGATATCAAAACGGGACTTTTATTATGAAAACATGCGATATCAAAAGCGGGACTTTTATTATGAAAACATGCGATATCAAAACGGGACTTTTATTATGAAAACATGCAATATCAAAACGGGACTTTTATTATGAAAACATGCGATATCAAAACGGGACTTTTATTATGAAAACATGCGATATCTAAACGGGACTTTTATTATGAAAACATGCGATATCTAAACAGGACTTTTATTATGAAAACATGCGATATCAAAACGGGACTTTTATTATGAAAACATGCGATATCAAAACGGGACTTTTATTATGAAAACATGCGATATCAAAACGGGACTTTTATTATGAAAACATGCGATTTCAAAACGGGACTTTTATTATGAAATCGCGATCGCCAGATGAATCCAGTTCAACACACTTGGGTCAATCGTCCATGACAAGCGTTCATTAAAAACATCCAATCGCACTTTTTGTCCATAAAAGTGATAAATGTGAGAAATATTGATATATTCTCCATTGTTTACATGAGATCTCGCCTTCGTCATCGTTCTTCATCAAACTGCAATCTGAGCAGCATTCATGTTGTAAAACTGTATATGATCTGATATATTAGAGTCTCATAAACAAAACCAGCCCATCTCCAAAGTCTATTTTTAAAAATGTGGCGTCGTTTTATTCATAATAGTCGAGCAGTGCCGTCAGATTTAGTGTCGTCTTGAGAGGCGGAGCCTTAATTTTACTATGTACACTTCCGGTGATTTTACAGAGATTAAAGCTGCAGGAACTCATTTATTATTAAATGATCTTCAGATTTGAAACGTAACTTCTTTAGACTCGTGACTTTGAGAACTTTGTATTTCTGGGTCGTCTTCGCACTTTTATTATTGTTTATTTAGATTATAAAAACATGTTCAGCACAAAATATTTCCATTACTATAAACTTCAGCTTCTCTAACTTTAATAAATAACAACATATATTAATTCTGAAACTTGTGAAATAAAGCCCAAAGTTTCTTCTTTCAACAGATACTACAACTGTGTCCAGACTACAAAGGGTCCCGTAAATACAACCATTTCAGTTCAGGTCATTTTCGCGGTTTGTGCTCAAAAAGGGGGCGTTCATCAACAGGTTAAACTACGGAAGTCAAAGTCAATCATGCTTAAGACGTCCACACGTGATGTCGTGTAAGTGCAACAAACTGCATTCCTTTATCGGCATAAAGGTCATAACGGCTTATACACGATATGAATAGCCCGACTGACACGATTTTTGCCCATGACGCCAGTTTCACGTGCCATGTAAACAGCGTACCCGGTGTTCCTACTGGCTCATCCAATGTGCGCACATGTGCCTCACTGTTACCTAGATCGAGTCTAAATGATTTGTTGTGGTAATCAGCATTATGCCACAAATGCTGTCAATTGAGCTTCACTTTAACGGCTGAACCCGGATTATTCCTAAATCCTCACTACAGCCTACAAAAGCTGAATATTATTGACATCTGCCGACTGATTCAACCTGGAATGCGTTCTGAACATCAGGAAAATAAATAAAGGCATGGACAGACACATGGATCGTTTCCGTTTGTGACATCACACGCCTTTGTGGTGGAAGTCAAACAGTGCTCCGGTATCATTTCACAAAGTCATGAATGCCCGACGACCCATTCAATTCACAAACAATGACGCTCACACACCCTTTAAGTACATTTACAGAGTCTGATGGCATGAATAGCGAGACAGACTCTAAAGACAACAGCGTTTGAGTACCCGAAATCAAAAGCTGCTCTGAAATGTGGGCTTGTGCATGTGTTTAAAATCAATATGAACCCTGTTATGTTTCTTAAAGGGGTAGTTCACCCGAAAATGAAAATATCATAATTCTTTACTCCAAACCCGTATGACTTCAATTCTTCTGTGGAACACAACAGTGGATGTGAGGCAATGGGGGTCTGGGTAGCTCGGCGAGTATTGACGCTGTCTATCAGCCCTGGAGTTGCGAGTTTGAATCCAGGGTGTGCTGAGTGGCTCCAGCCAGGTCTCCTAAGCAACCAAATTGGCCCTGTTGCCAGGGAGGGTAGAGTCATATGGGGTAACCTCCTCATGGTCATGATTAGTGGTTCTCGCTCTCAATGGGGCGTGTGGTGAGTTGTGTGTGGATCGTGGAGAGTAGCATGAGCCTCCACGTGCCGCGAGTCTCCGCGGTGTCATGCACAACGAGTCACGTGATAAGATGCATGGATTGAGGGGAGTAACGGCGCCTCCACGATGACCTACTAAGTAGTGGGAATTGTGCATGCCAAATTGGGAAGATTAAAAAAAAGTCAGTCACCATTTACTTTCGTTGTATGGAAAAAGATGCAATGAAAGTGAATAGTGACTGAGGCTGTTGTTGTGTCATGTGTTCCACACATTGCGTGATGTATCAATCTAAGGCACGACTTCATTTTCTTGTGCTGTTCAAAGCATTTTCGGCCCATCAAGCATGACACTTTTGCTAAATAAAAACATCACGTCAGATATTTTAGCCTTCTGGAATCTCTGCACTGAAGACAAATGATAAAAAAGTGTTTGTGCTTCTTGAGGATGCATTCAGATACAGCACAGAAGGGCATCATTAATATTCATTTGTCTGCATTCTGATGTGGTGTGTAAATAAATAAATAATGCTGTGAGCTCTTTGATCCGTTCTGAAAAGTATGAGCTGTGCGAATTCTCCATGAATGCGAAGAGCTTTAATGCTGTATAATGAGTGTGTGTGTTTGGATTAGGGCTGCTCCCCCATTGGTAGGGTATCAACAACTACAAAGCGACCGGGATGAAACTAAAAAAAGAGCTTTTTGGCATCAAACACAGAGATGTAGAAGTACCCAATGGCCATGGTTAAATATGATGCTACATCTTTAATGTTGTGGGGCTGTTTTTATGGCAGAGCTCCTGGAAATCTTATATCGCAGAAGTGTACTCCATATATCGCATCATGGACTCTATCATATACAAAAATACAAATTATCTTTTATTTACTCGCTCTCATGCCATCCCTGATGTGTATGACCCTGCTGAACACAAATGAAGAGTTTTAGAAGAATGTTTCAGCTCTGTAGGTTCATACAATGCAGGGTCCAACATTTTTAAGCTCCAAAAAATACATAAAGGCAGCTTAAAAGTAATCCATAAAACTCCAGTGGTTTAATCCATGTCTTCAGAAGACATATGCTAAGTGTGGGTGTCAGAAGCGATATTATGGGAAAGAGTGAGAAACATATATTTATAGCATCCATATAAAGGACATAAGTCCTTTTTTACTTTAAATCTCCACTTTCAAACAGCCATTCTAAGCGCACTTCTTTCTTAGATTCATGTGACTTGTGCATGTCAACACCTACTGGGCAGGGAGGAGAATTTAGAGTAAAAAAGGACTTAAATATTGATCTGTTTCTCAACCAACACGTATCATATTTCATCTGAAGACATGGATTAAACCACTGGAGTCTTATGGATTACTTTTATGCTGCATTTATATGCTTCAAAGTTTTGGACCCTGTTGATTTACATTGTATGGACCAACAGAGCTGAAATATTCTTCTAAAAATCATTGTTTGTGTTCTGCAGAAGAAAGAAAGTAAAACACATCCGGTATGTCAGAGTAGATGATGAGAGGATTTACATTTTTGGGTGAACTATCCCGTTAATGATTTTGAAGAAACACATTTACTCCCAGGGAAGGAGGTATTGCCCCAAGTGAAGGAGTTCAAGTACCTTGGGGTCTTGTTCACGAGTGAGGGGACAATGGAGCGGGAGGTTGGCCGGAGAATCGGGGCAGCGGGGCGGTGTTGCACTCGCTCTATCGCACTGTTGACACGAAAAGAGAGGTGAGCCGGAGGGCAAAGCTCTCGATCTACCAGTCAATTTTTGTTCTTACCCTCACCTATGGTCATGAAGGCTGGATCATGACGGAAAGAACTAGGTCGCGAGTACAAGCGGCCGAAATGGGGTTCACTCAGAAGGGTGGCGGGCTTCTCCCTTAGAGATCAGGAGCTCAGTCATCCGTGAGGAGCTCTGAGTAGAGCCGCTGCTCCTTTGCGTCGAAAGGAGTCAGTTGAGGTGGTTTGGGCATCTAGTAAGGATGCCCCCTGGGCGCCTCCCTAGGGAGGTGTTTCAGGCACGTCCAGCTGGGAGGAGGCCTCGGGGAAGACTCAGGATTAGGTGGAGAGATTACATCTCCACACTGGCCTGGGAACGCCTCGGTGTCCCCCAGTCAGAGCTGGTTAATGTGGCTAGTGATAGGGAAGTTTGGGGCCCCCTGCTGGAGCGGCAGCCCCGTGACCCGACATTTACTCCCAAAATGTAATTTATGAAATTTGAAAAAATTAAATAAATAAATAAATAAATAAAAAATCAAATAATCCAGTCCAGACACAACCATTTTTTTTCTCATAAACATTCAGTAAAAAAATTTACTTTCCAATTTAAATATAAACCTTTAATTGAAATAAAACAATTGAAAGAGGGGAAATATCTCATTACTAAATAAATATTATTCTCCAAAACACGTTGTCCACGATTATTGGCACCCATAGAAATTCTCAGGAGTAAAATATAACTGAAGTATATTCCCATTCATATTTTAAATTAGGAACATGAACTTGTTCAGCAATGACTTCCTGTTTCACAGGGGTATAAATATGAGGTAACACACAGGCCAAATTCCCTTAAACTTCAAATCACAGTGGGTTACACTAAAGAATATAGTTCTGATGTGCGGCAAAATGTTGTTGAGATTCACAAAATGGACAGTGGCTAAAAGAAAATGGCCAAAGTACTGAAAATACCCATTTCTACCATCAGGACAATAAATAAGAAGTTCAAATCAACTGGAGATGTTAAGAATCGACCTGGAAGAGGACGCGTGTCTATATTGTCTCCACGCACGGAGAAGAGGATGGTTCGAGTAGCCAAAAATTCTCCAAGGATAACAGCTGGAGAATTACAGGAATTAGTTGGGTCTTGGGGTCAAAAAGTCTCCAAAACTACAATCAGATGTCACTGACATCACCACAAGTTGTTTGGGAGGGTTTCAAGAAAACAGCCTCTGGTCTCAGCCAACAACAAACTCAAACGTCTTCAGTTTGCCAGACACTACTGGAACTTCAAATGCGACCGGAAACCCCCCAAAAAAGATATTTTTGACAGCAAACACAGAGATGTAGAAGTGCCCAATGGCCACGGTTAAATATGGTGCTGCATCTTTAATGATGTGGGGCTGTTTTTATGCCAGAGCTCCTGGACATCTTGTTCGGATATATCGCATCATGGACTCTATCGTATACCAACAGATACCTGGCTGCCTCTGCCAGAAAGCTTAAAATGGGCCGTGTTTGGATCTTCCAGCAGGACAATGATCCAACACACATCAAAATGGTTCACTGACCCAAAATCAAAGTTCTGCCATGGCCATCCCAGTCCCCTGACCTGAACCCCATAGAACACCTGTGGGGTGAACTGAAGAGGAGTCCGCCAACACAGACCTCTGAATTTGAAGGATCTGGAGAGATTCTGTATGGACGAATGTTCTCAGATCTCTTGCCATGTGTTCTCCAACCTCATTATGTATTATATAAGACAAGACTCAGAGCTGTTATCTTTGGTTGCAAAAAGTATTGATCGCAAGAGTGCCAATAATTATGGACAACATTCATTTATTTGCTTTGATTTTTGGGTGATATTCTTCAGAATTCTCTTTGTTTGCGCTCTGGTGCTGCTTTTAAAGATATCTTTAGAGAGATGTTTGGATTCCATTTCAAACTGATGGAAATTTTTCCTTTAACTGTCATCAGGTGCATTCCCAAACAGGATACAGATGCAGTTGACTAGAGTGGAATCAAAATTCAGCACATCAGAGCATCAGGGGTGTGCGGTCAAGGCGTGCTAAAATCTTTGCTGTCAGCTCAGCTGTCAAAGTCCCAAAAGCCCCTCTGAGGGTATCTGGAGCAGGGATGGAGGGGTACAGTGGTCCATCGTGTGTGGTGAGAGAGAGAGAGAGAGAGAGGTGGAGCACGCTGAGCTTTGATTGACACGTTTCACTGCAAGACTGCAAAAGCGTGGCAGCACAGAGTTTTGATTGACAGGACAGCAGAAGAAGAGAGGGTAAAAACAACACACATACACACACCTGGATGAAAGCCGGGAGCTGTAAAGAACTGCTCTACTTTTCTTGGGATTATTAAGTATATAGGTCACTGCGGTTGCATAGAGCTCTGCAGCAGAACCGCCGCATCATAGTTCTTGACAGTAATAACTCACAACCACACAGAGAGGCATACACACAAATCACACTATTTTTACACGGCCTGAAATATCAGAGCTCAACGATGTCAACTAATAACCCGTATCCCAAAATATAGTCTGTTTAGAACCAAGCAGGAGCTGTATCCCCATCCACATCAAAATATTAATAACTATAGGCTTCGCGAAAACAAAATACAGTGATGTGAAAAAGTATTTGCCCCCTTCCTGATTTTGTCTATTTTTCATACTAAATTGTTTTAGATCTTCAAACGGGATATAACAACTTCTAAGGCAACTTGAGCAAACACAAAATACAGTTTTCAACTATATATATATATATATTTTTGTTTTTATTGAAGAATAAATGTTATCCAACATCTATATCACCCATGTGAAAAACGAACTGCCCCCTTAAACTTAATAGCTGGTTGTGCCATCTTTAGCAGCAACAACTGCATCAAACATGTCCGATAACTGGAGATCAGTCTTTCACAACACTGTGGGGCAATTTTGTGCCACTCTTCTTTGCAGAACTGCTTTAGTTCAGACACACTGGAGGGTTTTCGAGCATGAACTGCCCGTTTAAGTTCCTGCCACAGCATCTCAATCGGGTTCAAGTCAGGACTTTGACTAGGCCTCTCCAAAACTTTAATTTAGCTTCTGTTGAACCATTCAGAGGTGGACTTACTCCTGTGCTTTGGATCATTGTCTTGCTGCATAATCCAGTTGTGCTTGAGCTTCAACTCACGGACTGATGATGGGACATCCTCCTTTAGGATTTTCTGGTCGAGAGCAGAATTCATGTTTACCTCAATTATTGCACGTCGCCCTGAAGCAGCAAAGCATCCCCAAACCATTACACGACCACCCCCATGCTGGACCGCAGGTGTGATGTTCTTTTAGTGGAATTCTGTGTTACGCCAGATGTAACGGGACCCCTGTCTTCCAAACAGTTCCACTTTTAACTCAATCCACAGAATATTCACCCAAGAGGTTTGAGGATCATCATGGTGTGTTTGGCAACATTCAGACGAGCCTCAATGTTCTTCTGGGTTAGCGGTGGTTTCGCCTCACCACTCTTCCATGGATGGAATTTGTTCCCAGTGTCTTTCTGACAGTGGAGTCATGAACAGTGACCTTTATTGATGCGAGAGAGGCCTGCAGTTCCTTGGATGTTATCCTTGGCTTTTTCGTGACTTCCTGGATGAGTCGTCTCTGCTCTTGGAGGAATTTTGGCAGGACAGCCACTTCTGGTATGGTTCACTACTGTGCCACGTCTTCTCCATTTGGAGATAATGGCTCTCACTCTGGTTTTGGAGTCCCAGAGCCTTTGAAATAGCTTTGTAACCCTTCCCAGACTGATGTACTTCAATCACTTCTGGAATTTATTTCGCCCTTGGCATAGTGTGCTGCTGGGTGAGACCTTTTAGCCAACTTCATGCAGCTGTAAAAGTTGCATTTAGGTGTTGATTTGATTGAATGGGGCTGGCAGTAATCAGGTCTGGGTGTGTCTCGTCCAGTTGAACACCGTTATGAATGCAGTTTCACAAATTTGGGGATTTAGTAACTAAGGGGGCACATATTTTTTCATACAGGCTTTACAGTTCATACAGAACTTTTTTGCTTCAATAAATAACATTATCATTTAAAAACTGTATTTTGTGTTTACTCAGATTGCCTTTGGTTTATGTTAGAGTGGTGGTGGCGTAGTGGGCTAAAGCACTAAACTGTTAAGCAGAAGGTTGCTGGTTCGATCCCCACAGCCAACACCATTGTGTCCTTGAGGAAGGCACTTAACTCCAGGTTGCTCCGGGAGGATTGTCCCTGTAATAAGTGCACTGTAAGTCACTTTGGATAAAAGCGTCTGCCAACTGCATAAATGTAAAATGTAAATATTAGATTTTGTTTGAATTTTTTGAAACAATTTATATGAGATATACACAAAAACAGAAGAAATCAGGATGGGGGCAAATATTTTTTCCCATCACTGTCGGTATCGTTTTAAAGCTTAGAAGCTCTACTTTACAATCCATGTAGACATTATGACCAAAACTGAACAAGTGCTTTGAAATCTGCAGACAAATCAGAAGTGTACATTTTGATAATTTATTAATAATGTTGCACTGTACAGATTATTGCAATCAGTAAAAACATCAAACTGATCAAATAGTCACGTATCATATGTTGTTGTAAAGATCTCAAATAGTAGAATACAATCAGCGTATGTATTTTACTCACACAGAAATATAGCGAGTAATAGCCAAGTATATGTCTTTGACATACATGTTACATGTAAAGAGGTGTTGCTTATACGATGCGTTTTTGCTTATAACTTCACGAAGAATTAACGGAACATAAAATCACACACCATTACTTCGAGGAGAGGATTCCCATTTAAACGAGTACACACACAATGTAATCAGATGCATAGATCATTAGATAATCCACATGATGCACAATGTGCACAAAGCACATCATTTGCTTTCTAGCTAAAAACACGTTAGCTTTCCTGGATCTATTACAGACCACTAAACCAATCACATTAAGATTCAGATCACTGCAACCAGAGGTGGAAGTCATCCAAATATGGGCAGAGAAGATCAGACACTGTAATTACATATGGCCACCAGGAGATGGCACCAAATACATGACACAGACTCAATGATGCCTCAAATGACACAGAATGGAACTGAATGAGATCTTGTTACTCATGCATGCATGTATGTAGAGAGACAGCATACCTTTAGTCATTGTTATATTTGCATGTGTAATTAGCTCTTATATACAATTATTGTTTTATTAGTTTAGAGATGTTTTTGGACACTAGGATAAATTATTTTTGTAATGCTATATCTTTTGATTGCTTTGTCGTATCAACACAAATTGTTACTCAGTAACGGTTGACACGATTGGGAACAAAACAAACGCAGATTTTCGGAGCCACCTTATTTACACCAAGAGATACATAATGTCAAATGGGGGGGTTGTGGAGGTAAGCCTTTAATTTTGGTTATGCCACTGAAACAGGAAATCTTTAAAAACACCTTAACACTTTAAAGAGTTAAGCTCAATCGACAGCATTTGAGGCATAATGTTGACTGACCCAAAAAATTATTTTGACACGTCCCTTAAATTTTCATCAACATGTAATAACTTGCTCTGCCTCTGAAATGACTTTGCTCTTTGGCTGACATCACAAATCCCTCTTTTTATTCAAGATAATTCACCTCTCACATATGAAGTCAGCATGAAACATGTCACGTTGAAAAGAAAGATCCATGTAATATCTTGAGTAATGACTGTCTGTCATTTACTATCTCACAGCACGGGCTGAAAATAGCATGAAATTGCCGATAACAAAGAGCAGAAATTCAATATGACCTTAAATACTGTTTAGATGTCAAACGACACATCGGTTCTGTCCTCAAATAAACTGAGTGTGCCCTATCTGAAGAAGACACCTCAAGAGGAAGATTAAAGTGCTTGGATAATCAGTTTTATTTTGGTTATTTGTGCTTTGGCATTAAACTGCTCCATGGACAAATTCTCAAATTCATTAAAAGTCTATCTGAAAGAAATTCTTTAAAAAAAAAAAAAAAGAGCAGTTTTGTCATGTCAGACTTAAGTACGCCTACTCCATTATCTCCATTAATGTTCCAGTGTAGAAACTCTGTGGAAAAAGAGAATCCAGATCAATAAAGATCAATAAACACACACACACACACACACTATCACGCAGACACACACTCACACAAACAAACACAGATACATACAAAGACACACATGCTCACGCAGACACACACACACACACACACTTACGCAGACACACACACTCTCAAACAAACACACACACACTCATGCTCACACAGACACACAGACACACACACACACACACACACACACACACACACACACACACACACACACTCATGCTCACACAACTATCAAAGATAAAGATCCCCCATTTAGCCTTAACAGACTGTAGGGGCAAGTATTGTTAGCGAGCACCTATGAAGGCCAGAACGGTACACAAGGAGGTGGGTGGCCAGCACCACGCCCGACCGTCTTTGTCTCCCCAGTGGCGGTGTTTTACACACCTCACCAGGTACTCATTTTAGGCTGAGTCGACCTAGGGGAGACACGGGACCGGTTCAGATAATCCTCACTGGTGTTGGCCATGAGCGGGAATCTAACTCAGGTCACCAGGTTCGTAGCGCAGCGCGCTAACCGCTACACTACTGCTCCCCCTAACACTCACGCTCACACACAGACACTCATACACGCTCACAGACACTCACACAGACAGACAGACAGACAGACAGACACACACACACACACACACAGCTCACAGACACTCACACAGACAGACAGACAGACAGACAGACAGACACACACACACACACACACACACACACACACTCACACAGACAGATAGACAGACAGACAGACACACACAAACACACACACACACACACACAGCTCCCAGACACTCACACACGCTCCCAGAGGTATATTGGAGCTCACGACTATTAATCAGATAACATGATTGATCATGTTCCCAGAGAGTTTCCTCCATTCTGATATTATTGATCTTTTAAAATAGCTGAAATTACATCCACACACAAAAAGATTCGTAAGAAGTTTAACAGGGGTCATTAAAAAGGATTTCGCTTTTTAAGGATTTTAAAACAAAAGATTTATTATAAACAAAAGAAAAAATCTAAATGAAAAATATAGGAAATTATATCTGGCATATTTTTAGGACCATATATATTTTATTTTCACTGAAAATCAAACCCAATTGTCATTAATGCAAAAAGAAATATTGCTGAAATGTAAAATAAACAATGATTATTTAAAATAATGTATATTATTATCATAGATTTGAACCCAAACCCATTTATCCATCATGATAGTCTTTGTTGTACTAACTCTAATTCATTCTGATGTATTATAGTGTTTCTGTAATACAGTACAACAATAAATATTGGATTACAGAGATTCGATATATATAAGAGATGATATAAGATTTTGGTCATATCGTTCACCCCTATTTCAGATATTGTTTTTCTTTAGTTCGGTTCATTTAGGCAAAAACAAACACAGAAACCGCAGTTGGATCCGCACCAAAACAATCGGCCCGTGACCACCTGGACGAGGTCATCTCAGTCCATTTGCCAAAAAACTCCTGTGGTGAGAATGCAAATCGACCCCATGAATCAACAAACCAAACAATTTCCCTATAAACACCATGAGCACCCCTGATGGATCTGCGGAGGTGAAATCTGTAGGTCGGCAACGAAACAGGAGTTTAAGATGGGAGTCGTTTAAGGTCGTTTCAGTAAGTTCACTTCTCTCTTTTGGATAGTGGCAGAACGGACACATGTAGGATGGCGTTAGCAACTTCTTGACAGATAAAAAACATATTTACGTAGCTTTACTCGTTCTGCAGAGCGAGAAAGAGCGATAAAGAGCGAGAGAGAGTGAGCGCAAGAGAGCGAGAGAGTGAGAGAGTGAGAGAGAGCGCGCGAGAGAGAGTGAGAGCGAGAGAGAGCGTGTGAGAGAGCGAGAGTGAGCGCGCGAGAGAGAGAGAGCGAGAGAGAGCAAGAGAGAGAGAGAGAGAGAGAGCAAGAGAGAGCGAGAGAGAGAGAGCACGAAAGCAAGAGAGAGAGCGAGAGAGAGAGAGCGAGAGCGTAAATTATTATTTGTCTTGTCATTATCTGTTTTGTGAATTAATGCTTTGGCAATATTGTATGTAAACACAATCATGCCAATAAAATACTTTTAAATTGAAAATTGAATTGAAAAATGTAATTGAGAGAGCGAGAGTGAGCAAGAGAGAGCGAGCGAGAGAGAGAGCGTAAATTATTATTTGTCTTGTCATTATCTGTTTTGTGTATTAATGCTTTGGCAATATTGTATGTAAACACAATCATGCCAATAAAGTACTTTTCAATTGAAAATTAAATTGAGAGAGAGAGAGAGAGAGAGAGAGAGAGAGAGAGAGAGAGAGAGAGAGCACGAGTACTTTACAATGCAGATATAACGCAAAAGCAAACCAACGATGGATGAAAATAAACATGACGTCAATTTTACAACTCATATCTAGGGATGGGCGATAAAACGGTATCGATATATCTCACACAATAAAGAAAATTCGCTATACGTAATTTTCTATATTTACTGCACGTCACTAAAACACAAGCAGTTCGGCTTCCTCAGGCTGCGTTTCCTCTGGGGCGGACGAAATCCGCTCAAAGGCGCTCACAGCGCTAGGAGAGACCTCGCTCCGCACCGCTGCCAATCCTACGATCCACCTTGCGAGCGTGACACTCGGCTTTCATAGGATTGAATTGAAAACGCTCTCGGCTTCGCTCACAATGCGCCAGTGGTAACGTAGGGTCAGACTGGATGAACTTGCTAATGCTAGCTGCCTTGCTAACAATTAGGCTACGTCGGACACCGGATTGATTCCATCCGCACCGCAAGACTTCATGACAACGGTTGCGTCCTCTCATCGTCTCTAGTGAAGAGTGTGACAGAACAACAGTGATGTGGACGACAGCTCTGATCTTTCTGCGCTGTAATCTCGAATATTGTTCTCTAGCACCAAACATGCATCATTTCTGCCCCGTCCCGCTCCGCTCGCGTCGCCTCTTTTCCCTGCATGTGTGCAGACATGAAGCGCCGCATGAGTTAACGTGGTTTCAAAGCACCTTTAAGACCAAAACGTTTTTCCCTTCTAAATGTGTCTTTATTAATCAGCATGTTACGAGCCTTTAATAATAAACAAATCGAATAAACGAATCAATTTCTGTTCTAATTTTGTGAAAGTTAATTAGATGTCTGGAATGGATAAGGACTAAAATGACTAGTTGGTCGATGGGTCTCTCGCTTTAATGAAAATATACAAACGTTTTCTAAATGTTCTCTTGGGACACCCCTGAACCCCCATACAGCATCATTCCACAGTCACAAGGGCTTCTGTGCCCCATACTTGGGTATCTGAATCTGACCAATGAGGGGACAGTTTGCTCACATGTGACTTTATTTACCACAGTGTTTGTCCGTTTTGGAATGTTGCCTTGTGAAAGTTACGGAACCAAGAAGAAAATGCAACATTGTAACAATTTTAGCCCCTATTTCAGAACAAGCCAAATGAGATACAGGTCTAGAAATGTACTTTCTTCAGATACACTGAACGATTTAAAAAGGGAAGACTAATAGGAATAATAGAAAACTGAAAAGTATAAAAGAGGAAGAGAAAGAGAACATGATGCACTATATTAAAGTGTCTTTAAAGTGCACTTCAAAGCTTTTAGATAATACTACGGACTCGCACGTTGACTCGTGTGTTCTTCGGGACTCGTACCCCGGTCCTTTACGTCGCAAGTGCAAAGTTTTTTCAGTTGAGCTACTGCACAATTCAATCTAAGACAACTATCAACACTTACGGGTGTTCAGAAAGCAGTCGAGTGTCACTCAGTTTTAGTAGTGGCAAATAATAATGGGTGTAGTGCCAAGTTGGCATGCCCTTACCTGTGAGACAGGATGATAATTTGGATGCCCTCTACAAGAGAGAATTTAAATATCAGACAGTGTCTGAACTCTGGCTGCCCCCCTGCAGGGCTGGAGAGGGCGTTTTTTTGATTTTTGAAAGGAAGTCACGAGTCAGTCAGGAGCAAGGGGACGGGCGATAAAAAGGCAGCACAACCCTCCCACGAATTCAATCATGCTTGAATGAAATTCTACATTTCTTTTCATCCTTCCATTCATTTCTCCCTCCTCCCGGCATCCCACGGGAGCACTTCCAACACGGCTCACCCTCCTCCCTCTTGCCATCTCAATTCTTCTGCATCCAAATCATCCATTCCTCATCCTTGTTTTAGCAACCTGGTCTCATAGAATCATGTTGCTATGGCAATATCTTTGCAAAATGATATTTACACTGACGGCCAAAAGTGTGCAATAATGTACAGATTTTGCTCTTATGGATAGAAATTGGTACTTTAATTCACCAAAGTGGCATTCAACTGATCACAATGTATAGTCAGGACATTAATAACATGAAAAACGACTATTACAATTTGAAAAACATGTCTGTGAAACTACTTCAAATCCTCCATGTGCGGCAATGACAGCTTTGCAGATCCTTGTTATTCCAGCGGTCAGTTTGTCCAGATACTCCAGTGACCTTTGACCCCACACTTCCTGTGGCACTTGCCATAGATGTGACCGTCTAGTCGGGCACTTCTCACGCCCTTACAGTCTAACTGATCCCACAAAAGCTCAATGGGGTTTAGATCCGTAACACTCTTTTCCAATTATCGGTCTGTGTTTCTTTGCCCACTCGAACCTTCTCTTTTTGATTTTCTGTTTCAAAAGTGGCTTTTTCTTTGCAGTTCTTCCCATAAGTCCTCCTGAGTCTTCTCTCTACTGTTGTACATGAAACTGGTGTTGAGCGGGTAGAATTCAATGAAGCTGTCAGCGGAGGACATGTGAGGCGTCTATTTCTCAAACTAGAGACTCTGATGAACTTATCCTCTTGTTTAGTTGCACATCTGGTCTTCCACATCTCTTTCTGTCCTTGTTAGAGACAGTTGTGCTTTGTCTTTAAAGACTGTTGTTACACCTTTATCAATCATTGTATCGCCTTCATTCCTCAAAACAATGATTGTCTGATGAGTTTCTAGAGAAAGCTGTTTGCTTTTTGCCATTTTTGATCTAGCCTAATATTGACCTTAAGTCATGTCAGTCTATTGCATACTGTGACAACTCAAACACAAACACAAAGACAATGTTCAGCTTCATTTAATGATCTAAATATCTTTCAACTGTGTTTGATATAATGTGCAAGTGATTTTCCATCATCCATAGTCTGTCTTGTGATTATGGCATTGCAAATTCCAATGGAAGAACCATATTAAACATAATGGCACGTACAATTTAGAATAAATGTCTGGGCCTTTATAAATTATGAACATATTAGTATAATTTTGTCATGTATTTCCCCATTCTGATGGTGTTTCAAATTACAAAAATGATATCCGATAAAAGCAAAATTATTGAATATCGTAAAAAAAACATTGGAAAATCTGATCATCGGTCCATCTCTAGAACTAACGGCACCAAACATCTATTAATATCCAAGTACTGTAAATGTCTTTGGTGTTGCTTATATGCCGTGTTTTCACTTATAACTTTATGAAAAATAAACCGAACATAAAATAGCACATATGATTATTTAGAGTCTGTGATTATCTTTCAAACGAGTCCACACACAAGATAATCAGATGTATAGATCATTAGATAATCCACATGAAGCACAATGTTACATGACCACCAGGAGATGGCGCCAAATACACGACACAGACTCAATGATGACTCAAATGACACAGAATGAAACTCAATGTACATATTATTGCAGTCAGTAAAAACATAAGTCATCAAATAGTCATGTGTCATATGTTGTTGGAAAGATCTCAAAGAGTAAAATTATTACAGACTATTTGTTTTAATCACAGACAAAAATATAGCGAGTAACAGCTAAATATATGTCTTTGACAATTATGATGGTGTTGCTTATATGCCGCATTTTCACTTATAATGTCAGAAAGTATAAACGGAACATAAAATATCACATATCATTATTTAGAGTCTGTGATTATCTTTCAATCGAGTCCACACACAAGATAATCAGATGTATAGATCATTAGATAATCCACATGAAGCACAATGTTACATATGACCACCAGGAGATGGCGCCAAATACACGACACAGACTCAATGATGACTCAAATGACACAGAATGAAACTAAAATCATGTCTCGCATGCTATGCAAACCTTTAGTCATTGTTGTGTTTGCATGTGTAATTAGTTCTTATGTACAATTATTATGTTTTAAGAGGCTTTTGGACACTATAAAAAATATTTTTATATTGCTATAACTTTTGATCGCTTTGTTGTATCAACACAAAATGTTTCTCAAATTCAGTTGACATGACTAGGAACAAAACAAAAGCCACTTTATTTTACATCCAGAGATATATAATGTCAAATAAGAAAAATATAAATAAAGTTTTTTTTAGAAGTTTCTCATATTGTTTTATTTTTTTAAAAGTGTTTCTTCCAGTTTTCTAATGTCATTCAATGTAATTATTTGTCGAGTTATAAGCCTTTCATTTTGGGTACGCCACTGAAACAGCAAATCTTTAAAAACTCCTTCAAGACTTAAAGGGATAATTGAAAACATACTGATAGATGGCAATATTTAGCTTCAAACAAAAGACCTAAAATGCCACACAGCACGGCACACACTCAATTAAATTAGTGCCTCTATTCTGTCTAAACAAACCGATTCACTAAAATGAACCAGACGTCCCAACACTAACTTGGAGAGAGAGGGCATTTAAGCAAAATGCATTTGATTTTCAAAATATGTGGCTAAAGATATATAGAATAGCGTGTAGGAAGACATGCGCATAAACTATGATGGAAACACATTTACAGAATGTTTTCCTATTGAAACATATAGAAATCCAGTATAGATGTGCATCAAAAAAGTCAACAAGCTATATGAATACATAATTAGCTCAGAAAACATCATCAATATCATTGCATTATCTGAAATGTTGCTCTGGTTATTCTGAAACGTCGCTCACACAGCTTGTCATCAAACGGATTGGCTATTATTACCTCTCAGAACTGTGCGACACACTTTCGCTCCAAGACATATCTGCAGCTTTTGTGCCAATTTTCCCCAGAGGTGACGATTTTGTTCTCTTAAACACATGGTAATGTGGTTTGTCACACTTCACCGCTACATGTTGAAAAAGAGTGGCACGTTACTGTAAAAGCAACATTTTTAAAGCAGCAAAGCTACGTTCATGCTACTGAAAAATGTAGCTAGTAGCATCTCTGCTTTTAATTAGTTCCGTCCCATTACTGTGTTCTTAAAAAGAGCAACTGTGTCAAGGTCAAGGGGAACAGAGGTGAGACTGTTAACCAACCGCCCGTCACTC
The DNA here is from genome assembly GCF_025860055.1 of Xyrauchen texanus. Taxonomy (NCBI): domain Eukaryota; kingdom Metazoa; phylum Chordata; class Actinopteri; order Cypriniformes; family Catostomidae; genus Xyrauchen; species Xyrauchen texanus. The sequence goes on along the minus strand of NC_068278.1, from coordinate 58,588,011 downwards.
AAGCCCCGCCTCCACACCTTAATGATGCTCACTGAGGTCAGTAACACCAACAAGAGAATCTGCAAATGCTATTGATTTTCAATGAGGCAGTAATAAGTGAAAACATTGAGTCTGCAGTAGCAGTAGAGAATATAGGCTGAGGTCATTTACTATGTCTGAATTTAGAAATCAACCCACCCTATACTACACCAGTCACTTCAACCCTTAAATGGCTCAGAGTGTCCTGAACTGTATGCGATGGGTTTATATGAATTTCAATTATGCATTGTTTAGAGCGAATCCAAAATAGCGATTCTTTGCATGAGGCCGCGGGGTCCGCATAGATCTTTATTGTTTTTGTGCATATGTAAATAATGCATGCCTAAATAAAACATAACACACAAATAGAAAACTTGGCAATAAACTGCAGAAATTAACTAAATATTTCACTTAAAATACATTTTTTAAAAAGTGGCAAAAGGGACATCTGAGCAGGGGCTCAAGTGAATCTGGGAATCATTTATTTGAACTAGTTCATTTACATGAGACGACAGAGCGAAACGATTCAATAAAATCAACTGGAGTTCACATGAACGATTCACTAAAATCAATTGGAGTTCACATGAACCGATTCACTAAAATCAACTGGACTTCACATGAACGATTCCCTAAAATCAACTGGACTTCACATGAACCGATTCCCTAAAATCAACTGGACTTCACATGAACCGATTCCCTAAAATCAATTGGACTTCACATGAACCGATTCCCTAAAATCAACTGGACTTCACATGAACGATTCCCTAAAATCAACTGGACTTCACATGAACGATTCCCTAAAATCAACTGGACTTCACATGAACCGATTCCCTAAAATCAACTGGACTTCACATGAACCGATTCCCTAAAATCAACTGGACTTCACATGAACGATTCCCTAAAATCAACTGGACTTCACATGAACCAATTCACTCAAATCAACTGGACTTCACATGAACGATTCCCTCAAATCAACTGGACTTCACATGAACCAATTCACTAAAATCAACTGGACTTCACATGAACGATTCCCTAAAATCAACTGGACTTCACATGAACCAATTCACTCAAATCAACTGGACTTCACATGAACCGATTCACTAAAATCAACTGGACTTCACATGAACCAATTCCCTAAAATCAACTGGACTTCACATGAACCAATTCACTCAAATCAACTGGACTTCACATGAACCGATTCACTAAAATCAACTGGACTTCACATGAACCAATTCCCTAAAATCAACTGGACTTCACATGAACCAATTCACCTGGACTTCACATGAACGATTCCCTCAAATCAACTGGACTTCACATGAACGATTCCCTCAAATCAACTGGACTTCACATGAACGATTCCCTAAAATCAACTGGACTTCACATGAACGATTCCCTCAAATCAACTGGACTTCACATGAACGATTCCCTAAATTCAACTGGACTTCACATGAACGATTCCCTCAAATCAACTGGACTTCACATGAACCAATTCACTAAAATCAACTGGACTTCACATGAACGATTCCCTAAAATCAACTGGACTTCAATAGCATGATGGTGAGTAAATGATGACAGAATTTTCATTTTGGGTGAACTACGTCAAAACCATCACCAGAGAGAAGGACTGCATTGTGACATTCCCTAAAAGCAGGAATGATCCCATTATGTTTTGACAAACTGTTGAAACGTACCTTTCCAAATCCTCCGGCTTCGCATCCATTCATCCCCTCGTACAGAGAGTGATGCCGTTTACCCAGCACCATCCCACTGCCATTTCCATTAGTCACGGATGATCCCAGATCAGTCCCGCTCACAGCCTGTCGTCTCTCCTCTGGATTCTCACCATCCGGACGCCCGGGACCAGCTGGAGATTCGGGTTCACCGCCACTCATCTCCGGTGTGGGTGAACCATGCTGGGGGGGCTCGGGAGGGTCCGGCCTAGCGCACAGGTCATGCATAAGTCACGTTTTGCAGGGGCAGGTTCAAGGGTGCCTCATCAAGGGTAGTTTGCCCGAAGGAAGAATTAGACGCTTATCAGAAACCCAAAACACAACGATTTATCGATACGAGAGAAAAAAGCAAAGTGCCAATAACTGGCTAATTCTTAAAGAGACAGTACGGAGGTACTTCAATAAGCAAAAGCGGTCCATATTACCTCACTCCAGCTCTCTCATTGAAATAACCTCAGTAGGGGTCATCGAATAAAAGTGAGAAGCGTCCTTGTTAATGTCATGTATGTAAAAGGACTGTAGCAACATCTACGTGTGTTTCCATTATTCCTCCATGAGTCCTCGAGCTTCTGCTGTCGTTACAAAAGACGCTACAATCGGAAAGCGTCTCACAGCCATGGAAAGAGATTGAGAGTTTGAATCCAGGACAGAGGTTGACGTCTTTCTTTCCTAACAGGTCTCTTAATTTCCTCTTGTTCCGTGGACTGGATTTGCACTCGGCTCATTGCGTTGTCCTCTCATCCTTATCTTCTCCTCCGCTTGCTCCTGACAGTTCATGAACGGGACGGCGGTTAATGATCCTGCAGCTTCAACGATCACGGCTGTTCTCGATTCTCTGCCTAAATGTGTGTTTGGTGAGATAACAGCATTAAGACGAGGAGGAGGAGAGTGTGGCCGAGCGAGTGCGAGACACAGAGACACAGTGAGAGAGAGAGAGAGAGAGAGAGAGAGAGAGAGAGAGAGAGAGAGAGAGAGAGAGTGTGAGTTTTGGATGAGAGGAGGGGTGGGTTCTCCTATCACGTTTAGGCAGGCTCTGGGAACGTGCCAATCCCGGCTGTGGAGCAGGATGGTTTCCATGGAGATGACGCTGGAATGATGTTGCTCTATTGATCAAAGAGGCAGCGCTGTGCAATGGAGAGAGACCAAAGGAGGGCCACACGCACATTCTACGGTATTTGCATGGAGAGACAATGATAGGAATGACGGATTTGGTCCGGAATGTCGGATTAAAATAGAAAAGTGTCGAAATACGGAATCACACAGTGCATTATTGCTAAAGAGGGATGTTGCTAAATGGATAGTTAACCAAAAATGTCATTACCTTCACGTCATTCCAAACCTATATGGCTTTCTTTCTTCAGTACACATTTTGGGAACACTCCCTGAGAAGAGACTTCCAAATCGGTTGTGACGTGTGATATACATTAGGGGGATATTAGGCCCAATCTGTGCATTAAGAATGTGTATATACAGCCTGATGCACAAAGCACAGAAACACCTGTCCGGCTACAGAAATGAGACCTGTAACAGGTGTTTCATGAGGATGCATGCAGACTAATAGTTCACTCACAGTCCTCTATGTTACGAGTAACTCCATGTCAGTCAATACACATGATGCATGTAAAGTTTGCTTTGATTTGCTCCGTGTAATGTGTGTCCAAAGATGAGACCCATTTTCATTTTCCTAATTTCTGTTGTTTATATTCAGGTGTTGGTCAAAAACGAAAACGTAACATTCATTCTAATCTCACTTTGTATGGTTGAGGTAAAAACACTTGCTTGCGGAGCTGCCGGTACTCTTAAAGAGACAGTACCATTTTAGCAAATCAATGTAAACTCAATGTAAATCTTTGAAAATTATACTAATTATGCATATAAACAAAAATGTAACAAAATGCAGTACTGTAGTAAGTGTAATAAATGTGTAAATATATACATATTTAAAGGGGCAATCATATAGTCATTATTTTAACTTCAACAAACACTGTAAATATTGAAGAATTTAACTAATATATTCTTGCAGAACATATGCAGATGCACTAATGCATTAAGCATTTGTTCCAGAGATTTGCTGAATCATGAAAATCCAAAACGAGCAGGAAAAGATGCAACACAAGTTTTCTTTCCATAGACATCCATAGAGGGTCGACTCAGCATTAAACTGAGAGAGGATCAAGTATTTTAATACTCAAAATTACAAACTTCACTTTGTCTATATTTCTTTGTACATGCAAGCAGATATGTTTTACTTCTCAGAGATGAATGTGATATATTGTCCGTGTCTGAGCTTAAGCAGGGAGGAAAATAAGATGAGCTAAAGAATCTAAAACTAGCCGACTCATGAACGGAGACCTGCGAGACCTTTTGTGTTTCTGTCGTTACAGTGAAACAGACACTGAGGAGGAGTGAAAGATATTTGAACAGAGAGAAAAAATACGAAATGGAAAGGAGAATGAAAATGCAGGAAAGGGGAAAAAAGGACAGTAAAAGAAAGGAAAGGAAAAATAAATTAAACGAAAGGAAAAGAAAAGAAATAAAGAGAAATAGCAAAGGGGAAAGGTAAGAAAAGGAAAAGAAAGGAAAAGAAAGGAAAGGAAAAGAAAGGAAAGGAAATGGAAAGAAAAGGAAAAGAAAGGAAAAGAAAAGAAAGGAAAAGAAAGGAAAGGAAAAGAAAGGAAAAGAAAGGAAAGGAAAAGAAAGGAAAAGAAAGGAAAGGAAAAGAAAGGAAAAGAAAGGAAAAGAAAAGAAAGGAAAAGAAAGGAAAGGAAAGGAAAAGAAAAGAAAGGAAAGGAAAAGGAAAGAAAGGAAAAGAAAGGAAAGGAAATGGAAAGTAAGAAAAGGAAAAGTAAGAAAAGGACAAGAAAGGGAAAGAAAAGAAAGGAAAGGAAAAGAAAAGAAAGGAAAAGAAAAGAAAAGAAAAGAAATGGAAAGAAAAGGAAAAGTAAGAAAAGGACAAGAAAGGGAAAGAAAAGAAAGGAAAGGAAAAGAAAAGAAAGGAAAAGAAAAGAAAAGAAAAGAAAAGGAAAAGAAAGGAAAAGTAAGAAAAGGAAAAGAAAGGAAAAGTAAGAAAAGGAAAAGAAAGGAAAGGAAAAGAAAAGAAAGGAAAAGAAAGGAAAGGAAATGGAAAGTAAGAAAAGGACAAGAAAGGAAAAGAAAAGAAAGGAAAGGAAAAGAAAAGAAAAAGTAAGAAAAGGAAAAGAAAGGAAAGGAAATGAAAAGAAAAGAAAAGGAAAAGAAAAGGAAAAGTAAGAAAAGGAAAAGAAAGGAAAGGAAATGAAAAGAAAAGAAATGGAAAGAAAAGGAAAAGTAAGAAAAGGAAAAGAAAGGAAAGGAAAAGAAAAGAAAGGGAAAAGAAAGGAAAGGAAATGGAAAGTAAGAAAAGGACAAGAAAGGGAAAGAAAAGAAAGGAAAGGAAAAGAAAAGAAAAAGTAAGAAAAGGAAAAGAAAGGAAAGGAAAGGAAAAGTAAGAAAAGGACAAGAAAGGAAAAGAAAGGAAAGGAAATGAAAAGAAAAGAAAAGGAAAAGAAAAGGAAAGAAAGGGAAAAGAAAGGAAAGGAAATGGAAAGTAAGAAAAGGAAAAGAAAAGAAAGGAAAAGAAAGGAAAGGAAAGGAAAAGAAAAGAAAAAGTAAGAAAAGGAAAAGAAAGGAAAGGAAAAGAAAGAAAAGGAAAAGTAAGAAAATGAAAAGAAAGGAAAGGAAAAGAAAGAAAAGGACAAGAAAGGAAAAGAAAGGAAAGGAAATGAAAAGAAAAGAAAAGGAAAAGGAAAGGAAAAGAAAAGGAAAGAAAGGGAAAAGAAAGGAAAGGAAATGGAAAGTAAGAAAAGGAAAAGAAAAGAAAGGAAAAGAAAGGAAAGGAAAAGAAAAGAAAAAGTAAGAAAAGGAAAAGAAAGGAAAGGAAAAGAAAGAAAAGGAAAAGTAAGAAAATGAAAAGAAAGGAAAGGAAATGAAAGGAAATAAAGAGAAAAAAGCAAAGGAAAAAAAGGAAAAGAAATGGAAAGTAAGAGAAGGAAATGAAAGGAAAGGAAAAGTAATAAAAGAAAAGGGGAAAGAGAAATAGAAAGGCAAAACCCACACACTCATTTCACAATATTTATTAGTGGCTTTCTCTTATAACGGTTCATTTATTGTTCCATGACGCCTCCAACAGCCCAATTAACCTCTCACACATACATCCACACATGATCACATGCAATACTGAAGAGTGAAAAACCACTTAAAGGATATTTATAGATGCTATTCAACTCCAAAACATTCAAACAATCCCAAAGTTGAGGAGCCAGAAGCATAAAACATCCCCCATGAATGATCCATCTGCCTTTTGTCACGTTACAGACATGTCTGGCATGTACAAGTGCTGTTTGGGTTCATTTCAATCTAATATCAATAATTCAGAAATCCTCCATGTAGCCTCGCACCAGTTTTTGGGAGGGGGGGTTGACCCAGTTATGCCACACAAACCCCAGCCGAATCTATTAGCCCAAAATAACCTCTCAAACACACTCCAAACAACAACAAAACCCCCAATAACTTCCTCTCCACTCGGAGCAATCTGAGGCTTCTCACAGGATAAATCGCTTTTGCTATTTGTTAGTCATTGAGTACGTTATTGTACACATTGTTTTTGATGGGGATAAAAATGACACACTCTCACGGCGGAATCTGGCTAAAATTTGGCTAATTCGTCTGATATCGTGCGACTGAACTCGTTTGAATGCACAACTGACAATGACTTGCTTCTGTCACACACAACGGCTTCCTGTACTGTTTGCACGCTCTACTGATGGGTTAAGTTTAGATAAGGGGTTTGGGTGAGGGCCACGTGCACGCTTACTACCGCATTAGACCTCCGTGAATTTGCACGTAATGAAAATCGTGCGCGATCATATGAAATAGCCAACATTTACATTTACATTTATGCATTTGGCAGACGCTTTTATCCAAAGCAACTTACAGTGCACTTATTACAGGGACAATCCCCCCGGAGCAACCTGGAGTTAAGTGTCTTACTCAAGGACACAATGGTGGTGGCTGTGGGGATCGAACCAGCAACCTTCTGATTACCAGTTATGTGCTTTAGACCACTACGCCACCATCACTCCATTACAAGCCAACTCGTAAATTACGTGCAAGTTTTCGTGAGATCGGGTTGGATGTGAGGGATAGACATACGGTCTCTTCAATGACATTTACACAATTTTACAGCAATCTCCATCCAATGTGGATTCCTCAAAAATGTCTGCTTGTCCTGAACTCACACCACATGGAAATGAGCTTCTGATATCATACCAGCAACAAATGCACAGCATGCACAAAATACACAATAGTATATTTAAAGTCCATCTTTAATAGATAAGATTATATTATAATGCATATAATGCACGACCAAACAAACCAAGGTCGTAACCATGTCTTGAACATTGGGGGACAAAACCAATTTGGGGGTGGGGGTCATGAGTGTAGAGGTCACAGATAAAGATAAATGTATTTTTAAAGTTCACACAGTACAAGACAAACGCTGTATAAGCATTGCAAGCAATTTGCCAGTCATCTTATCTTTCTTTTTTGTGTCTTTTCCTCCCAGTGGAATCTTAACACACAATATTTTCTTCAAGAATCCAAACGCTGCTCTTTTCCATACAAAAACACTACATATTGACCACTTCTGTCAAGATCCAAAGAGCAAAAAAAAACAACAACATTATAAAAATACCATAAAAGTAATCCATACAACACAAAGCTTGGAATATAGTGCATGAGTCATATGAACTACATTAATAATGTATTTTTTGTTCAGTTTATAATTAAAATATTATTTATATCGTCAAGCCGGTTCTTGGCTCCTCCTTTCACTTTTACCTTTACACTGGTGCTGAAACCCGAGAAGTTTGAGGGATGCGCCATAGTAGTAGAGTCCTCGCCACTACCATCCATGCCAATGGAGCAGCCGCGGACATCTGCCGGGGGACGGAGGAGCCCGACCGCCTGAGGGCGGACGAACGGCCGCCGACCGTGAAGGGAGAAGGGGCTCCTAGCCGACCGCCTGGAGCAGTCAGGGCCACAGCCAGGGGCGGGGGGCCCCTACCAGCCGCTAAACGCGGCAGGGTCATGACGACCGCCGACCGCTAGCGGGGAGGGGCTCCCAGTCAACCGCCTGGAGCAGGAGAACCGCTGCAAGGGGTGGGGGAGACACATTCTGTTTCCCTATAACACGGCGGGGCGTTCCGTCCGCCAGGGGCTGGAAGACTGACTCCGATCCACTCGAGGAGGGTGGAGGAGTGGCCGAGGACCAAGCTATGGCATATCGGAGAGCCGAGTAAGTGTTTTTTTTCTCTCTCCCACTGCCGCTCCATGTTGGCCTTTCCTCCTCTTTTGAAAAAGGTTTTGTTAATTTGGCACGATCGCCGTTACGGCGTGTAGGTGCCACACTTTTTTTTTTGTTTCCCTCCCCTTGTCCCCTCCCTCATCCAGGTAGATGGGGATGACCTGCCGGCAGACGGTTCGGAAGGCAAGCCCCTCCCCAGGGAAAGGGGGGTACATCATGATGGGGGCTCCCCGGCCTGAGAGAACGAGGGAGGGATGTGGCAGGGTGGAGTGCGGGGCCGGGTCATGATTCCGTACCCCCGGCCCCTAATCGGGCTAATCAATCCTCAGAGAGGGATAAAGGCCGACCGAAGACGGCAGTACAACAGAGATACACCTGTGTGTGTGTTTGTCTTTTTGGTTCAGTTTATAATTAAAATATTATTTATATCGTATATTGCTGGTAAATCGCTGTTATGGTAAATGGTCTGCACTTATATAGCGCCTTTTTTAACCTTAGAGGTTACCAAAGCGCTTTACACTGTGTCCCATTCACTCACTCTCACACACACACACACACACACACACACACACACACACACACACACACACACACACACACACACACACACACACACACACACACACACACACACACACACACACACACACACACACACACGGCAGAGCTGCTATGTAAGGTGCTAGCCTGCCATTGGGAGCAACTTGGGGTTCAGTGTCTTGCCCAAGGACACTTCGGCACGTGGAGTCATGTGGGCCGGGAATCGAACCACCAACCCTGCGATTAGCGGCCGACCCGCTCTACCACCTGAGCCACAGCCGCCCCAATTATGTAGTGTGTGAATGAGGCAAACAACTGCCATTAAACAGAATTAGATCTGAGAAGAACTGGTGCTATAACCGACCTGAGACCAGCTCTCACAATGCTTAGACATCATAAGAGACCTTGCAAAACATATATGGGCAACATTCAAAAGCTTATCTTCAAGCCACAAATCGTGTCTCTCTCCACTTCGGGGGCACTAAAAGTGTTTTGAGGACAATCTAAATATGGCTAGAAATGAACTCAAGACATACAGTTCAATCCCCTGTAACTCTCTGGGCTCATTCTGTAGCACTTCTGAATTATTCATACTGTTCCACCAGCAGACCAACTGTCAGCACAAAGACAAGGGGGTCACTGTTTGTCTTTATCATTCTCTCTTTGCGTTCAGCATTACAAAAAAACAAAATGTTTAAATTTGTGGCCCTTGCCCATGGAAGCCTCACCACAATGATGCCAGAGTATTTGATTGTTAGGGCGTTGCTCTACAGTTGTAAGTTGCTTTGTTGCTGCTAGGCCGATCTGGGCGGTGGCTAGCTGTTTGCTTACTAGCTCAAGTGAAAAGAGTCCACCCTCAAGTCTCTATGATATTCTGGTCTCTAAATATCGAGTCCCTCCTTTACTGTAAGTCAATAGGATTTTTTTCAGCCACAGGGACCAAATCATTTGCTAATCATTTCAGTCCATAGCACAACATTGCAAGATTAGTTACACACGGATAGGGCTGCAACTAACGATTATTTTGCGAATCAACTAATCTAACGATTATTAGCGTGATTATTCGACTATTCGGTGATTATTGCAATGATTAATCGTTAGCTCTTAACCAATTGTTCAGTTAAAAGTTAACGAGTTTACTAACAATAAAGGACACAATCATCTTTTAAAAAGATGAAGGATTTTTTTATATTTTAAAATATTTCAATATTAAATATATATAAATATGAATTATATTATTGCATTGTAAATATTGCATTCTCCGATAACAATTTTTAGATATTAAAAAAAATTTAGATGAAGAGTTTTAGATATTATTTTGGGAAACAAGCCATAAAACGTATTTTTGTCAGTGTATAATTGTCCATTTTTAACGTTTTCTTTTCTTTTTGTAAAACAAATTTTATGTAAATCTCATCATGCATGCAGAAGATATGATACATTTCCTTATTCAATTTTTTTTATGTTCATTTATCACGTCACCATGGCAACACCGTTATATATATATATAAAAATCCCTTTGTAATTTAGCATCGTCGATGTCTTTGCATGATGTCGCCCACATTTGGTACCTGTAACATTAAATCCTTGGGAGGAGTATTTCAAATTCCAGAGCATGCATTTTTTTTAAACAATCCAAAATGGCCGACTTCCTTTTGGGCAGAGCTTATGACTGTCAGCACAAAAGTTGTCCAGCTTGATGAGATCTATACGTGTACAAAGTTTGGTGACTGTAGCTCAAAAGGGATGTGCTACAGAGCTCCCCGAACATGCCCATGTTCTAGCCTGTGCTACGTAGCCTGTGTATTCCAACTGTAGTGGAATACAGTTACTTATATTTTGTATTTTAAATACATAATCCTGTTACATGTATTCCACTACTCCCCAACCTTGTATACAGTATATTATGATTCAATATGTCACGAGCCATCATGTTATAATCTAGCTGCAGAAAGCGCGTGTTCGAGGGTTGAGTGTCCTGCGCCAGAGCGTGCACCAGCCAGGTGCAGATTCAATCTCCCTGTTAGATTGGACTCATAGAAGGGGTGCTGAATGCACAGCGAAATGACAGCTTCGGAGTTTGTTTATTTACATGACCCGCTATCTTAATAAAGGATGCATTAAAGATATAAAGCTGGGTTTTTTTTGGTCCGAGTCTGGCATGCAAGTTTTGCTTAAAGGGCACCTATTATGCAAAATTCACTTTTACATGGTGTTTGAACGTAAATGTGTGTTGGCAGTGTGTGTGTGTGTGTGTGTGTACAAGACCACCCTATAATGATAAAAAAAAAACACCAAGTCCATTTTTTAAACGCCATTAATCATAAAAACCATTTCAGAAAATTCTGTTTACAGATTCTGTACAATGTGACATCACATTGTACAGGCCCCACCCACAACTGTTGACGGACACGGCTGTTTTGGCATAGACCCACCCTGAACGAGTTCTACACAGTCGCCATTGTTTCGATGCCGGAGCAGCTGTAGACAAGAATGTCTCCAAAGCGATTGAGGTGTTTTGTTGATGGATGTAAGAATGAACTTCATGTACTCCCTACATCTGAGCCTCTGAAGACGCAGTGGATAAGTTTTGTTTTTGAAGGTTATGCGCCCTCCAATCTACCTAAAGGGGTTTATGTTTGCACAAATAATTTTACACCAGACTGCATTTGTGTGTGTTGCTCCTCCATTGTGGCAAAACTGCTGAAACTCTACAACAAATAAATAAATTGATCAAATGACTATTCGGAAACTTCCTTATGATGTCTAGTTAGCCGAAGCAGAGATGTCAAAACTCCGCCCTATTCTGGATAAGCACCAGCTCATTTGCATTTAAAGACACACACACACACACACACACACAAAAACAGCTTGTTTTATTCCCACCCAAAAATGGGCATTTTCAACATGGTATAATTTAATGATCTGTTGGGTATTTTGATCTGAAACGTCACAGACACATTCTGGGGACACCCAAGATTACATCTTGTGAAAAGGGGCATAATAGGTGCCCTTTAAGCGGAATACCAGATCCAGATCTCATGTTATGTTAAATGTGATCAAACGACTTTCCGACTAACGGTCATTTTTGCCAACCATTTTTTACAGTCGATAATGTCAGCTAATCATTTCAGCCTTACGTAATGAAGTTTAATGCTTAGTTTTTAGGGTTTGGTCAAATCACTAAAGCTAAATGTGTGCAATAGTAACACCAATGCATGCCTTGGCAAACACCAATTTTAAAAAATTGCCTCATGAGCACCTGCTAGCATGCTTCCTTTCTCAAGGCATCCATCCATTCAAATAGACCAAGCGTAAAGTTAAAGACTGTAAGTGTAAGAGTCTGGGCATGGCAGCAATGCAGCATAGGGCACAGATTCCTGCCTGGTTGCATTCACTGACACAATCGATTACATCTAAAGAAGGTCAAAGACTCTGAAGCACAGAAATGTGCCAAGCGATTCTTTTTAAAGCTCGGAGTCTACAGAGAGGCCTGTGTGTCAATGGTGCCTTTCTACACTGATCAAATGCCAACTATGCCAAGCAACATCCAAGCTTTTCCTAAGGACCCTTTTCACATTTGCCACAATGGGTAAACTTCTATAGCGGTGAATGGAAGACCACAGGATATATCATTTTTGCGGACCCATTTAAATTAGGCAGAAACGTGTCATCACAGCCTGTGAAAAGGGTGCATATAAGCTTATTCTGTTTACAGGACGTGTGAGACTTACTTGGTCTTGTTCTTAGTTATTCAGGATACATCTGGCATATCTACTAGAATAATTAGTCTGTCAGCAAGCATGTTTGAGAAGTCTGATGTCTGAGATGTTTCGCTTACATAGCTGAATAAATTGTCCCAAGAAGAAGAAGATATTGCATGCTAATAGTGCCCCTTGTAGTGCCCCTTGTGCACTATAGTGCCCCTTGTGGTAACGCTGAGAATTTAGCCAGTTTGTGCCGCATTATGAATTGCATTCTGACACATTTCGGATGCAAATATACTGGAAATTGCATTGGTGTTGGCAGAAGCTTTTGTGTCCTTGTGCTTGCATAGAGTAAGTTTTGTAACACCCCGTTTAAAACCGGACGTGAGCGGCGTGATGGTTATTTCAGGAAAGAGAAGCAGTTTCTGCACAGGTCTGGCATACGTCTTCAGTTATAAATCTGAAAACTTTTGTGCACACAGAAAGTCTGACTTCCGTGCATTCGCACACTTTTAGAATTAAATAGACGCCAATTTTTACATATGAGGCCCCATATCTGACCTCCTGCACGTGCTGGGTGCTACAGCTCACAGATGATTATCTGGAGTGGTGGTGGCGTAGTGGTCTAAAGGAGTAATCAGAAGGTTGCTGGTTTGATCCCCACAGCCACCACCATTGTGTCCTTGAGCAAGGCACTTAACTCCAGGTTGCTCCGGAGGGATTTTCCCTGCGATAAGTGCACTGTAAGTCACTTTGGATAAAGCGCCTGCCAAATGCATTAATGTAAATGATTGTCTGTGCACATCATTTCTTCTACGCATTCAGTATAGACAGCCTCAAGCTGCTGCGATGCAACATCGATCACATCCGGTGTAGTAACCGACGTTCAAAGAACACCACCCAAGTTATGCTATAAGGATCAAGCTCTTACCAGATCCTCCATCTTGTCCTCTGGACATCTGGACGTTGAGCACTTCTCTGGAGATGTGGTCGCCGACCAGCTAGAATGTTGAGGGTCCCACTTGTCAGGTGAGCAAGGTTGAGAAAAGTCTCCTGAGAGAACTCCCTTGGATGACTCTTCCTCCTCTGGAGAGGAGCTGAGAGGAGGCGTTTCAAAGTCCTGCTCCTTCTTTTTCTTCTTCATAGGGAGTGGAGCGACGCTTTGGGGTGAGCAAGAGCGAAACAGAGCAAGCTTTCCTGTCCTAGAAGATTCCGGGTGATCTTGGCCTTGCGAGATGTCACCGCTCAGCAGTTGCACGCAACTCTTTGACCTCGGCCTGGTCCGATTTACAATGCACCCTTTGTTTTCCATCTGGGAATGGAAGCTGTGGACTTGCAGCAGGTGACACAAGAAGTAGCTCTTCTCTAGGTCCACCTCCTGTTGGAGGCGTTGAAGCAAAGTGACCTCCTCGCCATCGGCCTGCGCAAGTAGCGACTTTAAGAGTTCCTCGAGTTTACGGTACGCTGCGCCGCTACCTTTACATCCAGGTTCGCTCGCGGACACCCCGCGACTACCCGGTTTGTCTCTGATCCCCGGTTTACGGATCCCAGTAATCTCCTCTGCTAATTGACGATGAAGCTCTTGGGTCTGTTTGAGCGTGGCGCTCTCGACACGTTGCCTCTCCTGACCCTTCCAGCGAAGCAGACGCCGAACCTCTGCCGTGCGCTCTCGGCCCAGCGTCTCCCTTTGCTGCAGCAGCTCCAGCGCCCTCTGCTGCTCGTGTCTGTATGTCAGTGCCCTCAGCGCATGCTCCCGCTCCTCTCGTGCCTCCTCCCGCTGCCTCCGGAGCTCCAGGGAGAAGCGACGGTGTGCCTGCTTGTTACGACTGCGCTCCACCTCTAATGCGGTGCGGAGATGATCCACGTCGCGCCACAGATCAGCGCTGGCTCTAGACACACAGCTGCTGCGCTTGTGACAGGTGGGGCCCCTCTTGGAGGAGAGAATTTGAGGGTTATTATCACAGTTTTTGCCCATGGTCATGTTAATGGAGGATGCATGAACTCAACTCAGGCCTGACAGAAGCATGCAGCTGGGATGAAAATGATGATGCATGCAGGACACACGTTATACAGCAGACAGCATGCACAGATAGTAGACAAAAATCCAACATGCCAACTGGAAAGAGTAAAGATTACAAATGATTATTATTAATTTAAGACATAACACTTAAGGCTTATGTCCTATGTTATGAATACATGCACAAACTGGTGCACAATGTAGCCAGTCACTAAGTCTAGCCCTTTTTTAAACAAATATATACAAAACGAAGTGAGCAAATATTCCCTTAAACTCTCCGACTGACATACACAAACAGGAAAAGTTTGGACACACCTACTCATTATTTATTATAATGACTTTCTAAATTTTAGAATAATAAGTAAAGGCATTCAAACTATTAAATAACACAAATCGAAGTATGGGAATTATGTAGAGAAACTAATGTGAAACAAATCAAAACCCTCTTCTATTTAAATATCTTCAAATTCGCCACCATTTGACTATTTCAGTGATTATAGAAAACTGGTTTTGCTTCAGGACCCAGATTTTATTTTGGACATCAAGTGGTGAGACAACACGGTACCAAAATTGTTAATCATACAAAAAGTGAAAAAAAATGTCCTTAAAACGAACATCAAATGTTATTAATAATAACATAAACTGTACAGACCCAATGGACAGAATGGACCAGCTATTATTTTATATAGGGATGCACCAATATGAAAATTTTTGGCCAATAGTGATGCCGATTTTAACAAAAACCTCCAATATTTTGCCACTTACATTATTTTGTCATCAGATTACTATTGTGACAGTCGTACTTCAGATGGTATTGGTTTTGATAGCCTTTATCCAAGTATGAGTACATGAGTGACGTATTGGTCCAGATTCCGATATCAGTATCGGGACATCCCTATTGTACATGTATGTCCCGTATATGATAGAACATTACAAATACATACTACGCAAATGTAGAGTAACTCCACAGAAATGTCAACCACATCATGGAAAAATAATAAGTTTTAACCAAAGGATCAAAACCCCCTTTTAAATTCTGAATAACAGTGGCATAACGGACCATGATAATGCCATTCAGTGCACTAGAGGGCGCCGCATGCTCACACAGGGCTGAATGCAGAACCGCAGCCTTTTAAGGTTTAGTAATCGTGCAAGGCCATATTGCTATTTCAATCTTAATTCAATTAATGATGCAGCATATCATACAGATGTCTCAGAAGTCAAAGATTGCTGGTTTCAAAGTGTTTTAGATGGTTTACTTCATCATGTAACCTATAGGCAAGTGCCGTTTTTACAACTGTCATATCTGTTAATGCCGTTTTTTTCCTCATTAATGTGAGAAAATAATACAAATGTAATATTATATGTTCTTAGGAGTGCCATCCCTTTTACATATTGTGGCTATTATTATCTCTGGATTGCACATTTGAATTCACAAAATTCCATCCATCCATCTTCAACCGCTTATCCGAAGTCGGGTCGCGGGGGCAGCTGCTCCAGCAGGGGGCCCCAAACTTCCCTATCCCGAGCCACATTAACCAGCTCTGACTGGGGGACCCCGAGGCGTTCCCAGGCCAGTGTGGAGATGTAATCTCTCCACCTAATCCTGGTTCTGCCCCGAGGCCTCCTCCCAGCTGGACGTGCCTGAAACACCTCCCTAGGGAGGCGGCCAGGGGGCATCCTTACCAGATGCCCAAACCACCTCAACTGACTCCTTTTGACGCAAAGGAGCAGCGGCTCTACTCCGAGCTCCTCACGGATGACTGAGCTCCTCACCCTATCTCTAAGGGAGAAGCCCGCCACCCTTCTGAGGAAGCCCATTTCGGCCGCTTGTACTCGTGACCTAGTTCTTTCAGTCATGACCCAGCCTTCATGACCATAGGTGAGGGTAGGAACGAAAATTGACCGGTAGATCGAGAGCTTTGCCTTTATTAATTATAAATAAACCATCCGTTTTCCATATCAACATTTTCATGCTTATTACCGATATGCAGATGGGTTTAATTCTGTCAATAATTGGCCGATAAATATCGGCAGCTGATACATTGGTGCATCCCTGTATTAGTATTATTACCAAGTGACAGATGAATCCAAGTAAATTTATGATAAGCCCAGTATTTATTTTACAATCCAAACTATGCATTATATTACCAGTTTAATTTTATTATTTGCATTTAGTATTGTTTATCTGTTATCCGAGACCCTATCCGAGCAGCCCTGAGACTCATTTTTGGGGCTCAACCAACCAGTTGGGAACCACTGATGTAGATTGTGGCTTTCTCTTCTAAACAGTCAAGTAACCAGCTAACCATCATGTGATGTTTTCTAAACATTATTGCTTTTCCTTCACTATCTGGTCCAAACAGGGCTGGACTGTTAATCTGGCATATCGGGCATTTTTCCGGTGGGCCGATGCACTTTGGGGCTGATCAGGGGCGGACTGGCCATTGGGAGAACAGAGCGGCCCAGTGGGTTGGCCGAGAAACAGGCCGAATGGGCCACGATAAGCTAATATGAGCCACCACGTTATGCAGAACGGACCACAAAACGGCGCCGTGATATGCAGAAAAGAACAGTGAACACCCCCCCCCCCCCACCCACTCAACTTTTGGGCCAGTTGCTATGTAAAATCCCCCAATTTCTATTCACAGTCCAGCCCGTCAATTTAAAAAATAAAAATTTAAGTTTTGTCCAGAAAGTTCTACAAAACTAATTTCAAGCCTTTAGATCAAAAGGTTTTAGGAGCATAAGAAAAAATAAATTGTGTCATGTGTGTCCAAACATTTGACGTGTAGTGTATAAAACTGGCACACAACTTAATTTCATTTTCACACAGAATAATGGCTTTTGTTTTTCGGAAATGTTCTGCAACTCATGCGTGAGTGGACAACACAGAAAATAGGAAAAAAGCTTGTATTTGCTCCATAGGCTAAACATGAGAAAAATGGCGCCATCTGATGGAAAATATTCAACATGACAATTTTGAAGCCAGGGCTCCGGAATGAAAGAATAATATCATACAACTCATGATTTTATGCTTTAATGGCACTGGGATCAAATATTGCAGTTTTAATGGGTTTCAATGGGGACATTTTTGTCCTGAAGCTCCTGAGTGTGACTATTTTGTGTACACAGTGTGTAACAGATGTATTCTAAGAACTGATGTTCAAATATAAAAATTCCCACAAAAAACGCACCATTGGGTAAATTTATGCCGTTGGCATTAACACAGCAAAAATGATCGAAAAAGACAAAAATGAAAAAGGTCACACAAGGGTTAAATTGTCTACTAAAGGTGTGAATGTGTCATAATCTCACCTATGTTCTCTCAGCAAGCATGACTTCAAATCTGCCTCCGTCCTCCTCGAATCTGTAATGCGTGAAAAACCACGTACATCATTAAAATAGTAAGATACATCCGGACACAGTATTCTCATATAGAGACATATTTCTAATGCAAATGTCAAAGTGCGTGCATAAATCTGTGAGAGGAAATGTTATTTTTACACAAATGTATGAATCTGATCTGTGAGAGAGACTCCAAGCCATGATTGACAGCTGTCAAGTCATATTAATGTGTGCTATAAAATAGTTACAGTGATCTAGTATAATATAGATGGGCTAGACGATACATTTGGTATAAAAACAGATATATCGTTTAGTAAAGTAGTATAGATACAGTGATGCAGTTCAGCATATGAGGCTATAGTGTTGATATAGTACAGTTAGTACAGATATAAATAAGACATTTCTATACAATGTAGCTGTTAAAGAATAGAGACAGATTAAGTATGTTGTATAGTGATACAATGCAGCATAGAATAATGCATAGTGTAGTTATATAGTTATATAAAATAGCTAATATATGTGTGTGTGTGTGTGTGTGTGTGTGTGTGTGTGTGTGTGTGTGTGTGTGTGTGTGTAATTTAGTATAGTACAATATAGTGCCCTTATAGTGTACAGTTGTAAAGACAACTCAGAATAGTTAGTACATATAAATTAATATAGCCATAAAACACTGATAAGCGTTAATTTAAGACTTTAAAAGTCTTCAAAGCATTGCTGAACATATAAAACAGACAAAACTTACAAACAAACCAGACAAAACTGCCAACATGAGATACAGTGAGTTAAAGCAACAAGTGCTGATTTAAAGCGCACATGATACAATGATACAATGATACAGTGATACAGTGATACAGTGATACACAAACACAATGATACAATGTATCAAAACAATGAAGCGTCACAATGCCGTAAAGCGTCACACTGTCATAAAAGACACTGTTCACTCAATCGCGTTAAAACATTGACATACTGACTTCATTACACAATGAATGCGCTATAAATGCGAGATATAAGCACGCTTACCTTCCTCCGGACGAAAACTTCACGATTCGCTTCATTTATTCCTTTAGTTTCACCGGTAACCTTCGAAAGATGAAAGAGAGCTCGGATTAATCCTCTAGAAACCGAGTCATCGAGATATTTTCTGTTGTTCAGTCGAATTCTTATAAACGCGTCTTAAACTCGAGTTGCTTCAGTCGTCGTCGGTCACATTAGAGGGGTTCACCGTGGAGAGATTGACCACTGCTGGACACTCTGTGACGGTGCACCACGGGACATCACTTTCTGCTCAAATGTGAGGGAGGTCATTTTCACACTCGCACTAATGTAGCCCGTGTGGGTCAAGTTAAAAGTGTCCGCTTCAAAAAACTGCCATAAAAATATTAAATATTAATATTATTTTCCACTTTCAATGAGTTACATTTTTAACCAACATCAGTCCTGATCATAACTACCAAATATTCATTCATTTTCAGGATTTTAACCCTTTAAATGCCAGTTTGTTTATATAATGCCACTGTTGTTTTTATGAAAAAAAAAAAAAATATATATATATATATATATACTGAATGATAAGGGGATTTTTTTTTTATTTTTTCTGTTGGATTATCACAGTCTATTTTTTGTGCAGTGTCAGATTGAAAAAATATTAAATAAATAAATGAACTCAAACTCAGGACCTTCGAGAACAAAAATGTCAGCGTCAAAAAACTGCCATAAAAATTTTAGATATTAATATTATTTTCCACTTTGACTAATTTTTTAACCAACATCAGTCCTGATCATAACTACCAAATATTCATTCATTTTCAGGATTTTAACCCTTTATATGACATTTTGTTTACGTAATGCCACTGTTGTTTTTTACACACACGCATGCACACACACACACACACACACACACACACACACACACACACACACACACACACACACACACACACACACAATTGTCCTGCAGGTCTCTATAATACAGCAAACAGAGAATAGGGGAAAAGCTTGTATTTGCTCCACAGGCTAAACTTGAGAAAAATGGCGCCATCTTGTGGAAAATATTACATATGTACATTTTGAAGCCAGGACTCCGGAATGAAAGCATAATATCATATAACTCATGATTTTATGTTTTAATGGAACTGGGATATTGCAGTTTTAATGGGTTTCAATTGGGACATTTGTGTCCTGAAGGTCCTGAGTGTGACTATTTTGTGTATGCAGTGTGTTATAGATGTATTATAAGAACTGAGGTTGAAATATCAAAATTTCCCCAAAATACACACCTTTGACAAAATGTATGCTGTTGGCATTAAAAAAAAAAAAGAAAGCAAAAAGACAAAAATGTCCCGAATGTCGGACAAGGGTTAAATTGTCTACTAACAATGTCTAACAGTGTATGTATGTATGTACATCACAGGAGGTTTATGTCACTTTCGTCATTAAAATTCCCACCACAGTGTCCAGGGGTGTAGATTCCAGGGGGGATGGGGGGAGGTTAACTCCCCAATAATCAAAAGAAGCAAGTACCCCAAAAATGAAAACATTGTTCATTGTTCAAGTCACATCAATCCCCTTGACAGTGTTATTTCCAGCACAGCTCAAATTCTGTAATTATGTTTAATAGAAGTCTGTGCTGGAAATTACGCTGATGGAAATCATATAAAAAAAAAAAATGTAAATAAAATTTGCCGACTCCTAATTTCATAGCCAACATTATATGTATCCAAAAAAAAACACAATTAAATAATATTTCAACACTTTTGGGATTATTAGGCAAAATTACAGCTTGACTGGAAATGGTGCTAAATAAAAATATTATGCTCAAAAGTGATATTTCCCTTAATTATTCTTAGTTTTCTCTCATATTTCATCTCAAACATGCTCTTCACTGACATGTTTGTCCACCTGATTAACAAGCGCACTCATTTAAAAAAAAATATATATATATATATATATATATATATATATATATATACATTTTTTTTTTTTTATCATTTTCACACAATAAATATTGAAATGGCAATATTTTTTTTTCAATATTTGTTTACATCATTTTATGTAAAATTAAATGAATTATTTTAATATGTAAAAATGTAATCATTTAAATTTTTACAATGGATTGTCATAGTTTAAAATTGAAAGTCTGGGCCTGGGACAAGATTAAAAGAGTCAAATCTGTACATTAAAGACATTTGAAAAGTCTGGTAACACGTTTCCAAATCAGTTTCAATGTGACATTCATATAACAAAAAGAAAAAAAAGCTGAAATCGTTTTGTTGTAATTAAACTCCTGAAATGTCCTTAAGTTGCAGAAACACCCACATGTTTTAAGATTTTTGTAATTTAAATATTTAATCATTTCTCACACTCAGATTTAAAAGCTCACCAGTCACACTGTGGGCTAATTGCCAAAAATTGGTCTAATTTTTACATTTATAATCTTATGATAAACAGACATTTTTTTGTTGTTGTCCCAACTTTATTTACAAAGATAAGATTCTGGTTCTGTTCACTCTACCTCACTTTAAAAAGTCTCATTTTATTCCACTAGATGGCAGAAAACACTAGAACAAATATTTTTTCTCTATCACATTCCATCCCAATATACAGATGTGAACTGTAGGGGGCGCTCTAACACATTTCAGCCCTCTCAGATGTGCTCGTCCATAGACATTCAGTCTAATGTTCAGTTCAAGCAACCGCCCTTGTTATTTCATTGAATATCTCGGCCTCTGAGTGGACTACAAGCTCAATCGAGGTGTCATTAGAAAGCTGAGATCCTCCCCTTTGTGATGATAAAAACAGTCATCATCACTAGTCAAAAAAAAAATTATTCTGATGATTTGTTTTGTGTGCTTTTCCTTTCCGAATAGCATATTCTGTTCTGGACATCTAAGATATAACATTGGATTATTCAGCCAAGCAAAAGCTCACAGACAAGTAAAAAAAATGTCTCATTTTATTTTTAGAAAATTACAAATATAAAATGTTTGCAGCAGTTATCGGCACATAAAAGAGACGTTTGTAGTTGATGACTTACAGATATCATGTTTCACTTTGCGATTCTTTTGAAAGTCTTTCGAACTGTGATATCAGGACAACAAAATAAACTGTACAGTCACATTCCTGAGAATAAGAGCTTTCATTTGATATGTGACTTTAGGTGATATATGAAGGACTTTTATTTTTATATAAACAGTTCTACCCTATAACCTCTAGGGGGCGACGTGAGTTTTTGAGGCCTTATTTTGTTATTTTATGTCTATATCTTGTAACATCCCTTAAAAGTTCAGACTTATTTATACAGAGACTTTAACGTTTTAAGCGTAACCTTTTTTTCGAGATATAGCGCCCCCCTGTGGACCCTCCGGCGAATTCATAGAGTCTAAGGGTTTTATCACCTTTTATATAATTAATTAATACATTTATTCATTCATTCTTGCTTTCCATACACTGAAGTAGTCTTTCTGAATTCCGAATCCAAGCATGGATATTTGTAACATTTGTTTCGTCAGTGCCTGTTAGAAAACATGCATTGAAATGTATCATATATTTGTATGTTGTATGCTTTTCATATTGTCTGAGTAATAAATCCCTCTACAAAGCAAAGCCAGAGGCTATACACACATGCTCACATTATGTAGCGTTGACAAACTGTACAGCTGCTACACCTTCAGTAATTGGTGCAAGGATACAATTATTCAATCCAACAAATTATGATATTCGCTTATATGCAGCTTCAGGCACTTCATGCCAGCGATCTCACATACTGAGTTCATGAGCCTCTTGAGTCCAGGACACTTGAGACTGTTGCTTTATTTGCTGGTACTGTATTTGCTCATATCTCAGTAACTCACCACCAGTTAGAGACTGTGGTTTAATATGACAGGTTATATAAAAGGTTATGAATGGATCTGATACATTAGATCTAGTACATGCAGTAATATTGAAATACTGTGCATTATATGATGTCATTTTTAATTTGTTCGGAATACTGAAGTACTGCATACTGCATAGCATGTGCATTATGCAGCCATAGACATTTAAAAACAAATAAATAACTTTTTTGCAGAGTGATTAATAATGGTAAATGGTCTGCACTTATATAGCGCTTTTTTTTAACCTTAGAGGTAACCAAAACGCTTTACACTGTGTCCCAATCACCCATTCACCCATTCACCCACCAATGGTAACAGAGCTGCTATGTAAGGTGCTAGCCTGCCATTGGGGGCAACTTGGGGTTCAGTGTCTTGCCCAAGGACACTTCGGCATGTGGAGTCCTGTGGGCCGGGAATTGAACCACCAACCCTGCAAGTGGCAGCCGACCCGCTCTACCACCTGAGCCACAGCCGCCCATAATGAGCCAAGAAAAAGATTGAGATGCAAAGTCAAGATGAGCACATTGCATGCATGCATTTATTTATTTATTTGCAAATGCACTCAGTCGTCTGGGTGTCCATGCATTCAGAAAAGTTGCATACTGTGCATTAAATACATACAGTACCATATACAGCAGAAATGATAAAAAGTCTACACCAAAAACAATATCAAAATGCTACATTAAAAAATGGTGAGTAACATTTCCATGTACAGTACAGTAAAACAATATATTTTACATTTACATTTATGCATTTGGCAGATGCTTTTATCCAAAGTGACTTACAGTGCACTTATTACAGGGACAATCCCCCCGGAGCAACCTGGAGTTAAGTGTCTTACTCAAGGACACAATGGTGGTGGCTGTGGGGATCGAACCACATAACTGGTAAACTGGCAATCAGAAGGTTGCTGGTTCAATCCCCACAGCCACCACCATTGTGACCTTGAGCAAGGCACTTAACTCCAGGTTGCTCCGGGGGGATTGAATGTATTGTCTTTAACAAAATACATGCAACAAATAAATACATTGTTCTAGAAGTAAAAAGTTACAGTAACTGTGAAAATATACATTATGTTTAACAAGACAAAACATGCACTTTTACGGTAAACTATTGTTAAAATGACTGTGAGTTGCTAGAAGTCCCTGCATGACATTTTATTACATTTTATTTTGAAAATAATTATGTTTTAGGGTATCAGTTATGGTATAAAAACATCACCTCATTTAACAAATTATACAGTAGTGAACTGTAAAATATAACGACGCTAAAATGACTTCCAGTAATGCTAAAAACGAGGTCACTGTATGTTTTCGGTGAATTTCTGGCAACCAAAGCTGCAAAGTTGGAGGTGAAATTGAGAAAGTGCAAATGGTGAAAACTGATGTGTGTGTCCTATATTTGATGTTATTATGCAGTTTGTACAGGGAAATATCATGCATGAGTGGAGGTCACGTCAGGGCTCTTCTTTGGTGTAACTGTAATACAGACGTATTGCTTTCATGTCATTTCAACATGGTACCATTGTGCACCAAAACCCCCTTCTGCAACCAGGATACTAAAAGAGACACAACTGCAAAAAAAAGCTTCTATATTTACGGTAATACACTTGTGATAATTATTCACATGTACACTTCACCCAGAGAACAGCATTGAACGTCACTGCAAGGCACATTTCAAATCTGTCTCTTTATATGAGGTGCATTGATTCACTGCTTTCTATACAAATCATGAACTCATTTTGCAAACATGACATCATAAGCCATTTAACCTTTTCAACTATGGGTCATTTTTGGGCCGCTGCTGGCAATTTTTCACACTCAAACTCCAAAACTAATTTCATAAAAACATCCATACATCCAAAAGTACATATAAAAAAAAGTTCATTATCTCAGCAGGAAACCGATGGAGTGCGTACTCCAGGTAGGGAAGGAGGTATTGCCCCAAGTGAAGGGGTTCAAGTACCTTGGGGTCTTGTTCACGAGTGAGGGGACAATGGAGCGGGAGGTTGGCCGGAGAATCGGGGCGGCGGGGGCGGTATTGCACTCGCTCTATCGCACCGTTGTCACGAAAAGAGAGCTGAGCCGGAAGGCAAAGCTCTCAATCTACCGGTCAATTTTTGTTACTACCCTCACCTATGGTCATGAAGGCTGGGTCATGACCGAAAGAACTAGGTCACGAGTACAAGCGGCCGAAATGTGCTTCCTCAGAATGGCAGCGGGCTTCTCCCTTAGAGATGAGGAGCTCAGTCATCCGTGAGGTGCTCGGAGTAGAGCCGCTGCTCCTTTGCGTCGAAAGGAGTCAGTTGAGGTGGTTTGGGCATCTGGTAAGGATGCCCCCTAGCCGCCTCCCCAGGGAGGTGTTTCAGGCAAGTCCAGTTGGGAGGAGGCCTCGGGGAAGACCCAGGATTAGCTGGAGAGATTACATCTCCACACTGGCCTGGGAATGCCTCGGGGTCCCCCAGTCAGAGCTGGTTAATGTGGCTCAGGATAGGGAAGTTTGGGGCCCCCTGCTGGAGCAGCTGCCCCCGCGACCCGACTTCAGATAAGCGGTTGAAGATGGATGGATGGATATCTTATGATAAACAGAGTTTAAAAACAATGTATAAATAAAGCAAATACACAGTATTTCTTGTCCTAACTTCATATGCATGCAATTCTGGTTGTTATTTTATTCCACTAGATGGCAGCAATTCCCCTATCACAGTCCATCACAATATACAAATCTGGAATGTAGGTGGCGCTCTAATGCATTTTAGCTCTCATAGATGTGCTCGTCCAAAGACATTCAGTCTAATTTTCAGTTCATGCACCACCCTCATTATTTCATTGAATATATCGGAATCTGGGAATCTTTATCAATACCCAGCCCTAATGGGTATTGATTAAGGTATATCAACAGGTCAAACTGATCAATAATAATCATTATAATAGATGATCATGCCACATTTTATGTATTCTTTGGTACACATCTTTGGTTTTGTGTCAATGAAAGGGTACTTTAGCCTTACAAATTCTGAGATCAGAACAAGACCTTTACAGCACAGTTTAATTTGATCAAATATAGTGGTGGAGCTAGGGGGTGGCCGTAGCCACCATGGACCCTGGTGACCCCATTGGCCACCCCACTCGTCATTTCTTGGCACAATTTAGTTCTTTAGAGGTGAAATCATCTCTGTACAAATGTAAATACTTAACATGTGCGCACACCAAGGTCGCCAAACCTCTCCGTCCCGGGTGTCATTGTATCCATTTCTGTTTCCTCCTTCCTTTTCTTTGTTTTATCTATTGTCTTTTGCTCTCTCCATTTTTGTTTACATAACCCAGTTCTTTGCAGTCAAAGCACCTGGTGAAAAACAGGTTGGCAAGCCAGTGAGGGTGGAAAGCACCCAACGACGCCTCTATGGACAAACAGTCCAGGTGATCCGATGGGAATCAATACGACACTACGCCCAAAATACAACTTGGACAAGAATCAAAGATGGTGTCATTGAGGAAATAAAAACAAAGCTGGACTTTTGTTTTGTAGTGGGGTAAAGTATGTGATAAATGTTATTGCTTAGATGTTTAATATGAGGTTTCCTTTTGTTGCTGTCAGAGTTTTTGGAGACAAAACAGATTCTTAGTCGTGTGTCTTTTAAGTATCAATGCTTAGAAGAAACAAATAAACTCATTGTTGCAATAAGAGTATAGAACAATATACTCAATACTTGCTTACAATACATACTTTCTGCAATCAGCAATGAATGGTCCCTCGCACCCTAGTGCACACTGGGGCTGCTGTGCCAGGGGAATATCGCTCCAATTTTATTAGCATTTTTTAGCACTTAAATGTTGTTAAGAGTGTATTCACAGTGTAAAACATGTAATTTCCTGTTGCCAGTAGGTGGCACTATGACTATAACTGAATATTGGCATATAGAAGTGTTCAGGCAGGGACTGTAAAACATGTGAAGTTTGGAACAGATTGGACATTTTATGTTTTAGGTATAACAACTTCCATGTCCGTGTCAGGCCGCCACGGACACGGCGTTCAAAAAAACTCAAAAGCTTCGCAATTTAGCATCACCAAGGCCTTTAGATTAGACTGACCAAATATGATGTTGATCTGATTTAATCTCTAGGAGGAGCTCCTTTAAGTACGATGCCTGGAAATGGCAAAAACTGAGCAAAAAATTAAAAGAAAAATCACAATGGCCGATTTCCTGTTGGGTTTAGGATATGGCTCTAAGAGACTTTTTTGTACGTGTTGATATGTTACATATGCCTACCGATTTTCTTACATGTAGGTGGAACGTTGGGTGAAGGCTGCTTCGTTGTAATATTGTAGGTGGCGCTATTGAGCCATTTTGCCACAATTCATTCTAAAACCAGCATCGGATGTAAATGTTCCCCACTTTTGAGACGTGTGCAAAGTTTCATGAGTTTTCGAGCATGTTTATGCCTAAAAAATGTGACTCGTTTCATGTTGAACTTTGTTAGACAGTCCCGGACACGCCCTTCAACGAAAACTCAAAAGCTTCGCAATTTAACATCACCAAGGCCTTTAGATTAAGACTGACTAAATATAATGTTGATCTGATGAAATCCCTGGGAGGAGTTTGTTAAAATACAAGACCTGGAATTGGCTGTTGCCAGTAGGTGGCGCTATGACTAAAACGGAATATTAGATGTGTTCAGGTTGGGACTATTATCAAACATGGGACGTTTGGGGCAGATTGGACATTGTATGTATGAGTTATAACAACTTCCTCTTTCATGGCGAAACATTGAAATTTGTCTGACCGTCACGGACACGCAATGCAGTGAAAACTCAAAAGCTTTGCAATTTAGCATCACCAAGGCCTTTAAATTAGAATAACCAAATATGAAGTAGATCTGATGAACTCTTTAAGAGAAGTTCATTAAAGTACGAGGCCTGGAAATGGCAAAAACTGAGTGAAAATTAGCAAGGGGTGCTCACCCTGCGGTCTGTGTGGGTCCTAATGCCCCAGAATAGTGATGGGGGGACACTATACTCTAAAAAGGCACCATCCTTCAGATGAGACATTACACAGAGGTCCTGACTCTCAGTGGTCATTAAAAATCCCAGAACACTTCTTGAAAAGAGTAAGGGCGTATCCATGGTGTCCTAGCCAAATTCCCCCCATTGGCCCTTATCAATCATGGCTTCCTAATAATCCCCATCCATTAATTGGCTCTATCACTCTACTCTCTCCTCTCCACCAATAGCTGGTGTGTGGCGAGCGTACTGGTTCACTATGGCGGCCGTCGCATCATCCAGGTGGATGCTGCACACTGGTGGTGGTTGAGGAGATTCCCCTATTCACTGTGTAAAGAGCTTTGAGTGTATAATGTCTAAGAAAGCCCAGTGTGTTTTAAAACTTTGGACAGTTTTATAGGATCTGTGTTGCCACAGATGAGTGAAACAATTCATCTGTCTTAACATTAATACAGAGTGGTATCATTTCACTATGAATACTACTGAACATGTGGATTTATAGCATTTGAATGCATTGGGTGGCTCTGGCTCAGGTGGTAGAGTGGGTCGGCTTTGAAAAT
Source organism: Xyrauchen texanus (assembly GCF_025860055.1). Lineage (NCBI taxonomy): Eukaryota > Metazoa > Chordata > Actinopteri > Cypriniformes > Catostomidae > Xyrauchen > Xyrauchen texanus. The sequence continues at coordinate 58,559,894 of NC_068278.1, read as the reverse complement.
GTGAAGATTTGAAAGCTACGACAGTGTCCAGGCTTTATCTATTTTTTAACATTGTGTTGTGTACGCACCTGCCCAAGATGTGTTTATTTATAGGTTTAACAGCATTAGCATTGAGCATACATTATGAAACCTAAATTATAGAGCTCATATCACATGAAGAAACTGTCCAACCAGTCAAGTTAGAGGGCATACCATTTTTTGAGAATATCAAACACAAACTGAGTCTTCCTACGATCTTCTCGCCCCATGCTAAGCACTTCTGCTGGAAAAAACTATGTAAAACGTATGAAGCAGAGGATGCTTCAACTACAGGCTACTTTGAAGAAATAAATGCAAGCATCAAATAAACATTTACAATTAAGTATGTATATATACACACACACGTTAAGAAAACTATCTATTGTAGCGCAATCTGTCGCATTACAAAGTGCATGCCACTTTTGTGCCTTCAGGGACTTTCTCGCATTAAAGTTATTACTCCACCCCCTGAGTAACGTCATTAACGCCAGCTCCACCAATGTGGTTCAAACGCTGGCTGTGCGACAAAGTTACTAGGGTTTGGGGAATCAGTCATGACTAGCTAGTTAATTTCTACAACAAGGCATCATACTATGGAGGTTACGTAGTGAAAGGGCTGTACTGGTAATCTGGCATACCGGGCATTTTCTTGGTGGGCCGGTGGACTTTGGGGCCGTTCGGGGGCAGACTGGCCATCGGGAGAACTGAGCGGGCCGATGGGTCGGCCGCGATAAGCTAGAATGATCCGCCGCGTTATGCAGAGCAGACCACAAAACGGCGCCGAGATATGCAGAAAAGGCCAGCGAACCCAAAACCCCCCCCTCCCCCAACTTTTGGCTCAACCCCCAACTCCATCAAGAACTTTTGGGCCGTTTGCTATGTAAAATCCCAGACCGATTTCTCTTCCCAGTACAGACCTGTGCAGTGAGTTACATCGTTGTACGGGAAACGCACCCCCCAGGACAGCTTTCTGAAACTATTTACTAAAAAAATTGTTCTGTTTGTGGGGTAGCTGTGGCTCAGTTGGTAGAGCGGGTTGGCCACTAATCGCAGGGTTGGTGGTTTGATTCCCGGCCCACATGACTCCACATGCCGAAGTGTCCTTGGGCAAGACACTGAACCCCAAGTTGCTCCCAATGGCAAGCTAGCACCTTACATAGCAGCTCTGCCGCCATTGGTGTGTGAATGTGTGTGTGTGTGTGGGTGAATGAGTCACAGTGTAAAGTGCTTTGAATACCGTTAAGGCTTAAAAAGGTGCCATATAAGTGCAGACCATTTACCATTTCATGAATGAGGCCTGTTGAGTTCTCAGGAAAACAAAGCTTGACTGTGCATCATTAAATGAAGAAAAGACAATACATAAATCCAACTAGTTGTGTTTCTCAATTATGGATTATGACATTAAGATATAGTCAGGCTTTGCTTTATCTGATCTTGGCAGACCTGTAAAAAAAAGGACAAAAAGCATGTTTATTGTCAGAACGTCCCACCTGTCACAACACCAAATTTGTGGAGAAGAAGCTTCTTTCTATGAAAGCTTGTTCATGACTCATGGCAAGTGAGGTGAGTGTACAGCCTCTAAGGAGAACAGCCCTTCATAAGATATCATCTAGTGCACCCATTACAGGGCTGGACAAGAAATTCAATATTGCAAATTCTTTTCTTTGTTATTTTAATTCATCAGGGACTGTCCACAAAACCTACAGTAGCTTATCTTCACCAACACAGAATATTTAATCTTAGCCCTAACCCTAACATTGTACATGTTGTGGAGAGCAACTTAAAAGTTGACAGTGTCTAGAAAGATTTTAACCAAACCCCGGGTCGCATTGTGAAGCATTTACCCATGCTTTCATTGATCATGGCATGGGATAATGATTCCACCCAGAATCTACGCCCCTGGTCTTATTCACTAACCATTAAGTAGCTACGATCAGCGATGAAATTGTGCTGCCTGTTGAGTATTTAAATTATTCCATTGTCATTCCTTTCTGCCCAAACTCGCCCCTTTTTCTGTAAATCAGGCTCATTATAGATTGCACTGCATTTACAAAAATTGCCTGGTGCAATGTACGTCACGCTATTAATGCCAGATGAAAGCAGGTGGTAAAATGTAATTTAATGTAACGTGTATATCTTCTATTGATCATATCAGCAACAATTAATAAAATAATTAACAATTGATGGCAGGGCTGGACTGGTAATCTGGCATACTGGGCATTTTCCTCGTGGGCCGACGCACTTTGGGGAAGATCAGGGTGGATTGGCCATCGGGAAAACCGACCGGGTCGGTGTGTCGGCCGCGAAACGTGCCGAATGGCACAACTGAGAGAGAGAGAGAGAGAGAGAGAGATGAAAAAAAAACCTCTTACTCGCCAGTTCTCCGATACGCCGTAGCTTGGTCCTCGGCCACTCCTCCACCTTCTAATGGATGATAGCCGGAGGTAGTCCTCCAGTCCCTGGCGGACGGAACGCCCCACCGCGTTCTCGGGGACCAGAAGGGGTCTCCCCCGCCCCTGACAGCGGTTCTCCCGCTCCAGGTGGTCAGCAGCGAGCCCCTCCCCTCTCGCGGTCAGCAGTCTCAGATCCCGCCACATTTCAGCGGCTGGTAGAGGACTCCTCCGCCCCTGACAGCGGCCCTGACCACTCCAGGCAGTCGGTTAGGAGCCCCTTCTCCCCTCGCGGTCTGCTCCGTTGGGGTGGACGATAATGGCTAGAACTCTACCATGGCGCATCTCTCCACCTTCCGGGGTTTCGGCACCAGTGTAAAGGATTTAGACGGGCAAGGAGGAGGCGAGAACTGGCTTGACAATATAAATAATAGTTTTATGTAAAACTGAAACCAAAGAACACACACACACACATAGGACGGTCAGCTAACCATAAACGATCTCTCTCTCGTCGCACCACCATCAGCAGTCGGCTTTTATCCCTCTCGGAGGCTTAATTAGCCTGATAAGGGACCGGGTGTGTATAATCACGACCCGGCCCCGCCCTCCGCCCTGTCACAATAATGTATCATTTTATTTGAACATGGTTGACAGTGATTGGATGATGCTGGCCATTACTTTGAATCTGAATAAATTATGCAAATTTTGGACGTAACGTCTCAGAAACATGAATAACAAACACTCCTGGAAACATAATAAACAATTTGTCTTTCTACAGCTTAGTATTATTTAAAATTTCACAACTTAGTCCTGCTGTCCACATATGAGGACATCAGTTTTTAGGAAAACTATTTGGTCTAAAAAAATACTTTTTGCATGTTTATTAGGTGCTACTAGTTACAAATCAAAAGGGAAATGGAAAATGCACACAGCAGTCACACTCGGGTCTCAGGAGGTTAAAGTGTGTCCTCCCACGATCGCCTGCATCACAAAAACACAGCGGGACATGGGTGATAATGATTATGGAAGTGCTCCAAATTTTGCCGTATTGAGCGCAATCAAAGCACTTGAACACGATCGAACACTCCTTATTGATCCAGCAGAAATGCAGGATGGGTCTCTGGTTTAACCTGATATCCACAGTGAAGTTTTTACATTGGGTTGGCTTATAAACACGTGTATAAATCTATATTAGTCAGGACATATATTTTCGGAGCCTATCAAATAGTGTCAGCTTTCTCTATATTAGTGAATGGACAAGACAAGTAGAGCCAAACCCACTCACACAGACACACACTTTCTTGTTACTGTACCGTATTTGAGATGAACTGGGCCGCACCTTTCTCGAGTGCAACCTGAAACTAGAGATGCTGAGATAGTTGTGAAGGGCTGGCTTTTTAACTTTGTCTCCTGTCCTTCTCCCGTGTCCTCTTCATTCTTCTCCACACAAACCAGTTAGGGACGAGGTGTCACTGCATTAACATACAATGCTGTTGTCTATTTTGCTTTACGTAATGCGTAGCAAAGTCGGGTACTTATAGTCTCACAAGGTTACTGAGATGAAAGACCTTGTCCTACTTCAGCCGGATGCACTTTTTACTCTCTTTAACTCGGAGAGTTGGACGACTATCCTGTGAGCTACAAGCCATCTAGAATTCAAAGGATTGTCCTTTTGTTTTGGGTTTTGTTTTTTGAAGGAAATACTATTATTCTGCGTGTGAAGAAAAAAGCTTTTCATCAACGGTAAGTTCATGTTGTTTAGTGATCGATGGGATTTGGAGGGTCATTTACAGTCATTCCTCTAATGTTCAATAAATAAAAGAAGACAAATATGATAGTTTGTCTTCTTAAAATAAGTTGCAATCTCTGCTAGAAAGTACCTTTTTTATAAAGCCTGCTGGAATAGATTTTCAGGGGCTATTTAACCTTTATATGGGAAATGTTTTTCATATACACATTTACAGAATATGAACGCTACAGGTCAATAATGTGTCTGCAGACTCGCCCATTATTAGATATTTTGATATGCACTAATAATTCATTTTGGTCACTTTCGTTGACCCTGGTTCATTTCTGACACTGCTTTCGAAAGATGCTCCATGCATAACGTTCTTTGAAAACCGTACATCTGGAAATTGTTGTGCATAATTCTGGAAATAGCTATTTTATCATTATTTATTATTGTCATTAGGCATTTTTAACTGTTTACGATTAAGACGGGTTGTCATTAGGATCATTTTGGTGGAAAAAAACAGATGTAATGCATCCAAATTGGAAGCTTAAGACGAAATGGTGACAGTTCTCTGCTGGTTTATCTGTGATTTTAAGAGGGTATTTCTGTGAGTGCCTGGGATCTGTCAGCTCTCCCTCAGTGTGAGAAGGAGAGGGAGGGGTAACACGGGCGACACAAAAGGCAACATTATTCCCATGTGTATCCATGCTGCATCCAGCCATGAATGGAGTATTGAAAAACATAATATTGGTGATGAGATTAATTTTCAAACCATTTTGTCTGCGGGCTCGCAGCAGTTTGTGAGAGCAAACGGGCATATGGGACGGGTGCAGCTCTCGGGTTTAGGCATGGTTGAGAGTGTTGCAGATGAGGAGTGGATATGATTCCCACACACTCTTGGATGTTGGGAAGAATTCATAGGCATCTTGGGAGCATTACATGGTTTAGAGGAGGAGATAGGAAGCTTTCTGTGGTACATCCGACTCAAACTTTTCGGGGGAACCTGTAGAAGACAACAAATAAGATCTCTTTCATGTCAACTGACTTTCAGACAGCAATGAGATTAACTGGCGAACAAATAGAGACTTTGGTTTATGTCTCTTGAGAATACTACCCCGGTAATCTCACGTATCTCCTGCAGAGTTTCAGAAGAGATCAATAGCGGGGCCAGTGCGAGCCAGGGCTATCAACTGGCCAGGTGAGGCCAATAGCCTTGGACCTCGAGCCACAAGACCAAAATAGACCTGTGTTCTCACCATTGGGCCAATAACTTTGCAGCGTTCCCCAAAAACCTGCCCTTAATATGCCGCTGTGGTGCCAACTCATAAGCAAGAGGGAAGCTCACGCTGAGGTGTCAAGTTATCTAGTTATCTAGAATATCGAGTTGTGTTCCCACCATTGGGCCAATAACTTTGCAGCGTTGCCCAAAAACCCGCCCTTAATATGCCGCTGCGGTGCCAACGTCATAAGCAAGGCGGAAGCTCAAGCTGAGGTGTCAAGTTATCTAGTTATCTAGAATATCGAGTTGTGTTCTCACCATTGGGCCAATAACTTTGCACACTCATGGTGTTCCCACCATTGGGCCAATAACTTTGCAGCTTTGCCCAAAAACCCGCCCTTAATATGCCGCTGCGGTGTCAACGTCATAAGCAAGAGGGAAGCTCAAGCTGAGGTGTCAAGTTATCTAGTTATCTAGAATATCGAGTTGGATAGTTGAACAGCAAGATAAGTTAGCATTGACTGTAACTGCCATGGTGTCCCGAGTGGACTCTCCACTAACAGCGGGACGATGTCCCAGCACACCATCCCTGAAAATGCAAAGTAATTTCTTTGGGCACCACTTAGTCCATTGGGCGTTTTAACGGTTATGTACTGTGCATGCACATTTTTTCCCCAAACCTGGGAAGTTCGGCGAAACTCCACCTTTGACATTGACCCTGTCTCAATCCCCGGTTGGTCTTGTTTGGCCCAAGGGAAATCGCCGTGCCAAAGGCCATTGGCCCCAAGAAGGCCCAGTTGAGGCATGATGAAGCCCCAGAAGTTACAGTGGGAACGCAACTGGTCCTGGTACACACTAGCATGCCCTCATTTGGCCGATAGTGCCAATGTGGCAGATTTGATTTAAAGAAAAGGAAGGATGAGTCGAATTCAATTTTTGTGGTAATCAACATTATTCTACAAATGCTGTCAACTGAGCCTAACTTGTATTGAACCCGGAATATTCCTTTAAACTGAGACACAAGACAAACGAGAGACAAAGTGGCCTTAAACTAGGCTTAATTCACGTGCATGGATGGCTGTAGCTCCATAGTGCACTTATCTGTTGATCTGATGTCTGATTCTCCTGGGTATCCCCTCCATATGATAACACATCTCATTATGTAGGCCAGGTAAACAGGGCCACACGGTTTCCCTTCTTATCTTTCTACCTCTACGATCTCCCCTTGCCCCCCTTAATCTCTTCGGCAGAAGTGGTGAACCTCCGGCAAACCTTTGGCAACAATGGACAATTTGTCTCAAGTTTGCTGCAAAGCTCATTTGCATGTAAAAAGGACAAGTGGCGAATTTGCCATGAATCCTCGATTTTTGTTAAGGCCCCTTCTCCACCCTTTTTAGAGAGAGAGACGAGAGGCGCCCCAGTGGTGTCATCAACTCGCTGAGCGTTCTGGAGAGTTGCAGTGACAGATTCGCAGGAAGCAGCGTTTAGCTGCTGACGATGGGGACCACAAACAGCAGAAATGTCTTTTTGTACGCTCGAGGCCCGGAATGTTCACTATCAGCCCCACAGAATATCATATTCTCTCCCAGATCTGGGATCCTGAGCAGAATCCCACCATTTACACACATTCCAGTGTAAGGTCAAGAGGGATTTAGAAGAACAGAGGAAAAACATTGTGGACTTGCTGGAGAAGAGAAGAATGTAAATACTGTACATATAGAATATGAAATGTTTATTAAATGGCTTGTTCCAACTTTAAATTCTGAAGGGATGAGACATATTCACGATGGAGTAACGCATAAGTACATTTAAGTTCCTTAGTGGTGAATGGGAGACTGCAGCAAATCTTATTTTTGTGTTTCCATTTGCTCCAACAACAACTTTCAAAAGAGGAAGAAAATAGAGAGAATTAAAAATAATTTAGTAAATTAAATAAGGCAGAGTCTGTGAAAAGGGTCTAATGTGGCTTATTTTTATTTTTTTAATTTCATTGCAGTTTATGGGGGCAAGTTTGCAGCCCATTTAACTGACTGTAAATAATTTGACGCATTTCCTCATGCACAAAAAAAAAGTAATGTGGGAATTTTATTTTATCCATTGGAAATTGATTGGATGGTAATATGTGGTTTATATAAATTGTTACACTTCCATAAAAGATTATGGAGGACGTTTTATTTGTTTGGAATAGCATGTACAAATGAATCGCCACAATATGACAACAAGAATATTCCGGGTTCAATACGAGTGAAACTAAATCAACAGCATTTGTGGTGTAATGTTGAATACACACACACACACACACACACACACACTCACACACACACACACACACACACACACACACACACACACACACACACACACACACACACACACACACACACACACACTGCACACACACACACACACACACACACACACACACACACACACACACACACACACACACACACACACACACACTCACACATGTTGTGTCTCACACGTTATACACACACTTACACACACACACACTGGTTCTTACACTACACACACACTTTACATTCTATCCACTACACACTACACACACACCCTAACACACTAACCCTCACAGAACACATTCTGCATTTCTACATTTTCAAACACATCATTTAGTATGATTTATACAGCTGTTTTCACTCATGGGGACACACACACACATCCCACACACAGGTCACACAATTTCAGCTTTACTATCCTTATGCGGACATTTGCTCCACACACAGTGACTACACACACACTCACTCACACACACACACACACACACACACACACACACACACAAATATAATTTCGACACGTCCCTCCATTTCTTTTAAAAATCAAAAATTCAGGTTCCAGTGAGACACTTACAATGGAGCCAATTTTTAGATGATTATAAAGCAGAAACATGACACTTAAAATTTCATAAAAGCTCTTACATTTATTCTTCTGTTAAAACCGTGTTTTTGGTGTTAATTGCATTGTCATGGCAACAAAGTGAATGTAACTTTACAAAGAAAAGGTTAGTAAATGGTTTTATCACACTAAAAAGTCATTTTTTACTCGCCCCTGTGTTGTTATAACCCTGTATGACTTTCTTTCTGTTTCTGAACATGAAGGGAGAAATTGTGAGTAAATGTTGCTCTCAGTGATGTCATACAATGGCAGTTTATGGTGACACCTCTTCAAGCTTCAAAAGAACACAAAAGTATCATTCAGAAGTCTAATTAATTATTCATGAGACTCATGATTGTTATGAAAGCACACGATAAGATTTGCTGAGAAACTGAAATCTGATGTGATATTTTGGTGAAAATGTCACTGATCGTTGGTCTCCTGTGTGTGTTCATGATCGTGACCAGGGGCGCATTAACGCACAGGCTTATACAAGCTGAAGCCCAGGGGCCTACAACTCCCAAGGGGCCCAGCAGGAGGAGTGCGTTTAAACGCTTTCTGCGGGAGATGTGGTTGTTGACATGGTAACAGTGTGCAACAGTTAACAGGCATCCATGTAGTGCTTGTTCAATGCACAGCAGTTCACCCTGCTCAACAACTTGAACGGGGCCTCAGCGGACCAGCGAGCCTATGGGCCCAGAGGTACCTTAAAGTGCCCCCTGCATCCAAGTGAAATTTGTTTAATCTAAAAACAGGTCCTCCACAGTGAAAGCGACAACAGAACACAACAAGGCTGCACACAAAAGAGAACAGAACTCTGGCGAGCAGGGGAGGGCAGAGCGGCGGCTGGGCAGAGCGAGGCCAGGAAGCTCAGTGCCGAATGAGGTCCACCTGTGTGCCACACCGGTCTCGCTTTCCAGTGTGGGACGGGGAGTATATAAATAGAGGAGACAGCTGCAGATGGGAGAGAGAGAGATGCACAAAGCTATCTGTGTGTGTCGGCCTGCCAGTGTGGTGTTGCTGAAAAGTGGCCTTTAAAGGGATATAGAAGGGCAAGGAGGAGGCGAGAACCGCCTTGACAATATAAATAATACTTTAATGAGAAACTTAAAAAGACACAAACACACATGCCGGTCAGCTGACCGTAAACGATCTCTCTCGTTGCACCACCTTCCGCAGTCGGCCTTTATCCCTCTCTGAGGCTTAATTAGCCTGATGAGGGACCAGGTGTGTATAATCACGACCCGGCCCCGCCCTCCTCCCCGTCATATTCCTCACTCATTCTCTCAGGCTGGGGAGCCCCCGGCATGACGTACACCCCCCTTTCCCTGGGGAGGGGCGTGCCTTCTGCTCCGTCTGCCGGCAGGTCATCCCCGTCTATCTGGATGAGGGAGGGGACAAGGGGAGGGAAACTGAAATAATTAAAATAGGGGGGGTACTTCCTGTAACAGTGTAGTACCCCCCAAATAAAACACTGTAAAATTTAAAAGAGAGGGAAAATGCCAACGTGGAGTGGCAGTGAGAGAGAGAGAGAGTGGAGGGAGATGAAGAAGAAAAAAAACACTTACTTGGCAGTTCTTCGATATGCAGTAGCTTGGTCCTCGGCCACTCCTCCACCCTCTAACGGACAAGAGTCGCACCTCCCCAGGCAGATCAGAGGCAGTCCTCCAGCCCCTGGTAGACAGAACGCCTCGCCGCGTTCTCGGGGAACAGATGGGGTCTCCCCCGCCCCTGGCAGCGGTTCTCCCACTCCAGGCGGTTGGCAGCGAGCCCCTCCTCACTCGCGGTCACCGGTCTCAGACTTGCCGCATTTCAGCAGCTGGTAGGGGACTCCTCCACCCCTGACAGCTGCCCTGATCGCTCCAGGCGTTCGGTTAGGAGCCCCTTCTCCCCTAGCGGTCGGCGGCCATTCCTCCACTTCCAGGTGGCCGGGCTCCTCCGTCCCCGGGCAGACGACCGCGGCTACTCCATTGGGGTGAACTGGGGTGAACTGGGGTGAACGGTAGTGGCGAGAACTCTACTACGGCGTATCCCTCTTCCTTCCCGGGTTTTCAGGACCAGTGTAAAGGGATACAAACGGACAAGGAGGAGGCGAGATCCGGCTTGGCAATATAAATAATACTTTAATGAGAAAATTAAACAAAAGACACAAACACACACACATGATGGTCAGCTGACCGTAAACAAGCTCTCTCTCTTCGAAGCACCTTCCGCAGTCGGCCTTTATCCCTCTCAGATGCTTAATTAGCCTGATAAGGGACCGGGTGTGTAAATAAGGCTGGGCATAGAAATGCATCAAAATCTTCAGACATGTTTAGTAAGTTCTGTTCTGTTTTGTGTTCTGTTGTCACTATCACTGTATTTATATAAAGAAACGAGTTTCCGCTTGAACGCCCCAATGTCGTGAGGGCGCTGCGTGAACGGTTGCTCTCGTGTCCTATAATGAACACACACAGGAGATCAACGATCAGTGAACATTGTCACTAAATAATACATTCGATTTCGGTTTGTTTCTCACCAAATCTTATTGTATACTTTCATTACAATCATGAGTCTGATGAATAATTAATTAGACTTCTGAATGATAATTTTATGTTCTTTTGATGCTTGAAGAGGTGTCACCATAAACTGCCATTGTATGACATCACCGAGCACAACATTTACTCACAATTACTCCCTTTGAATTCAGAAAAAGAAATAAAGTCATACAGGGTTATAACAACACGGGGGCGAGTAAACAATTGTTTGGGTGATCCTTTAAAGGGATAGTTCACCCCAAAATGAAAATTATCAGGATTTGCTCACTCTTAATGGTTTTAAAAACCTTTTGAGTGAACCATACCTTTACGAAAGTAAATAGTCATTATTCTTATCTTTACTTATTTAGTTATTTGTCATAGGACAACATCTGTCCCAACAAGTTTCTTTAGTACGCTGTATACTAATTCCACTAGTAACAAGGGCTGTCAATAACTGTGTAAAGTTGTTTTGAACGCAAGAACACGTCCTCGTGTTGTGTTGTCTGCTGAGGGGTCGGTTTGTTCTCTGTATAAGCTGCTCGTTGCCTATACAGCTGAAGTTCCGCTTACTGCCCCCTGGAGAAAACAGGTGGTACTACAAGCTTTAAGTGCTCAGGAATCGTCCTGGAACATGATTCATTGTGTTATTTTTTTAAATGCGTTATTTTTTATATAATTAATCGCACTGCATTAATGCATTAGATTGACAGCCCTACTAGTAACCTGTATATAGTATGTATTTTTGTATGCATATGTAGTCTGAGCAAATGGGCCAATATTATGCTTGGGTCAAAAACTAGCTGGCATTTGGCAATCAATCAGATAAACATTTAAAATGCAATTCAATCCAAAGGTATAATCTAGTATCTTTTAAATGCAAAAATAGACTACATATGGTATTTTCTCAATGAAATAAATGATTCACATGAAGTATCGAGCACAAACCATACTTTAAACCATATTGTATAAACACAGAGTCATTGACAGTGAGAAACGATCGGTGCCCTAACGGCTGTCTGCTCTCATGTCAATACAAGTCCATCCAGAGCAGAACCGCCTGCAGGCTCACAATTTGTTGTTGTTGATGTTGTTGTATGCGTGTGTCATTTTCTTTTTCACATAATGTACTATAGAGCAAAATGAACCAATCAGTGATGAGCAGTCTCTGTAGTAGCCTAGATACTGTAGAAACCTGTTATTGTGAGGTCTGTTGGTCCAGAACTGCTTCAGTGAGAAGTAGTGACAGTAAGAGAGAGAAAAAACAAAGAAAAAATAATCTTAAAATAACAAATCGGACATTGATAGATGAAGATAATAGAATTGAAGGTGTTTATCTGTGTTGCAGGTGTCCAGGTGGATCCATTCTGCCATGAAAGGTCAGCGTGTCTCAGATGGTGTGTGCAGATGCTGGAGATTCCTCACCTGCCTACTGGCATCACTGCTAATGCTAGCCATCATTGCGATTCTTCAATTTGGTGAGTGCGTTGCTTAGTGGAAAGTGGCCATATAAAGTAATATAGAAATAATAATCTTTGGCCTTCCGGGGCCACCGTATCAGTACAAGTCTTAGTACTGTTACTGTCAAATATGGGACGATTACGTATAATACGGGATGGTCGGCAACCCTAAATGTGCTGCAGCTGGTTAAGGGTTAATGATAGTAATTTGTCACAGTTAATCTAAATGTTATTTATCATCACAACCAGGCCTGATGTAAATAGTTTCTGCAACTTTCTCTCAATATCGGCAATAAACAGTGCCATGAATTTGATCAACCTGGTTTCATGGATTCACGTCAGGGCTTGACTGGTAATCTGGCATACCGGGCATTTTCCCGGTGGGCCGACGCACTTTGGGGTCGATCAGGGGCGGACAGGCCATCGGGAGAACCGAGCGGGCCAGTGGGTCGGCCGCAAAAAGAACAGAATGGGCCACGATAAGCAAAAATGAGCCGGCACGTTATGTAGAACAGACCACAAAACGGTGCAGCGATATGCAGAAAAGGACAGATTATCAGTTCATAAAGACTTACTTTTCGCCATCTTACTCACACAATGCTATTTCATGACATATAGTCATATAGTGCATGACTTTTAAGGCGATACATTTTAACGTTTGCATTATTATCCAAACTTGTGTGAGTGTTACCAACTAATAGAGCGTTGCACTTGCAATGCACTGGACCGGGGTACGGGTCCCGAAGAGCACTTGAACTGACACGTGAGCTGAAAGTGTCATAGAAACACCAAGAAATTACGTGGTTGCTTCAGCAATTGTTTTTAATTTCACATTTGCTCTTTATGACTCTGTCAGTTGGGTTTAGGTTTAAGGTTTAAGGTAGGGAGGTCGGTTTTGTTGATTAAAAACTCGCTTTTAGCACCACACAGTGGCTAAATGGGGACATGGACATTTGAGAAGATGCTTGATATGTGTCAGAACATCAGCATGTGCTTTCGAGAAAGTTTCCTGTGCTGTACCTGGAAAAACTCAACTCCCAGTAGATCATTGCCTATGTGCTTTCATATATACCGCCCCAGATCATGACGGACCCTCCAGCCCCAAATCGATCCCGCTCCAGAGTACAGGTGTAACGCTCATTCCTTTGATGATAAATACAAGTCCGACCATCACCCCTGGAGAGACAAAACTGTGACTGAGCACTTTTTGTCAGTCACTGACCAGTCCACTGGTCCAGTGAAGGTGAGTTTGTCTCCATGGGCGACATTGTTGCCGGTGATGTCTGGTAAGGACCTGCCTTACAACAGGCCAACAATCCCTCAGTCCAGCCTCTCTCAGACTATTGCGGACAGTCTGAGCACTGATGCAGGGATGTACCGATCCTGTGCAGGTGTTGTTACACATGGTCTGCCACTGCGAGGATGATCAGCTGTCCTTCCTGTAGCGCTGTCTCAGGCGTCTCACAGTACAGACATTTGCAATTTATTGCCCTGGCCACATCTGCAGTCCTCATGCCTCCATGCAGCATGCCTAAGACACGTTCACGCAGATGAGCAGGGACCCTCGGCGTCTTTCTTTTGGTGTTTTTCCACAGTCAGTAGAAAGGTCTCTTTATAACTTTGACCTTAATCGCCCACCGTCTGTAAGCTGTTAATGTCATAACGACCGTTCCACAGGTGCATGATCATTAATTGAACAAGATTATCTTTAAAATACAGTGTCCTGAAGAAAACTTCCTCCTCAATCCTCAAAGCACTTGTTGAAAACCAAGCTGCCAAAACAACTCGTTGTCGACTTCCTGCACATTGTGATGTCACACTGCGGAACACATTTGCATCAGACCGCCTCCACGACAACACATCAATGCTTACTTGATCTTTAATCACTTCTATAGCCCTGCTCAGTGAGCGGTGAGATGGCAAAGAAAGTGCCGGTCAGTCAAGAGCAGAGAGCCAATCAGAACAGTGGGCGTGTACTAACAAGTCTTAAAGGAGAAGCAGCACCAAAACAGAGTTTTTGTGACAGCGGTTCAGAATGAGGGTGGCATGTCATGGCCCCTTTAAAAAGACATCTTCAATGTAAAAAGTTTGAATTACCATAAAAGAAAATGTAGATTGTGTTTAATAAGACAATGATTGTTCTTTTACAGTAAACTAGTAACAATTAATGAAAAAACTATAATCAGGTGTTCCCACAAGTCCCTGTGTGACCCATCACATGTGTTATAGTTGATTGAAATAGTTATATATTATATATAAAATATATTTTTTTATGTCAGTTATGTACATTTTGGTGTTTTATGTTACACGTTATGTTGTTTAGTACTTAGTACTATATTGCATTATTTTTGAGTCTCATGTGTTACACTGTCAATACATATTCATCAGCCATTGCTCCATAAATGTAATAAATATTTTACAGTGTATGGTTTATGTTTAATTTGCTTTTATCAATTATTTATCTGTGTGCAGGAGATCTCAAACTTCGACGAAGATCTATTACCAGTAAGTATGATTATAAATCATTTTCACATTTAATATGCAACCCTAAAGTCATGTTGCACAGTTTATTACTCAAATTATGCTGCGAATTAAATGTACAGTATAGTTGACCTACGCCACATGCCTGGGGAATTAACTTGAAAGGGAGTGATGTTTCAGTGACATTAACATCAATGAGCAGAGAAGCCTGTGAATTGACTTCAATAGGATGTGTTGTTAAAAAGCCTCTTTTCTGCCGTCTTTGTGCGATGCTGAAATTGTACACCAAAGTTTGAACAGAGTTTAACATTAGCTGTCTCAATACTTCTTCAAAACACAGGAAAACAAACCCTGACCAATGTGTCCATGGAGGGAAGGGGTTTGTCCTGAACAAAGTGAAGTAATCTAGTCTCACCAGTCTTAACTTAAAAGTGTTTTAATTACTCTAAAAGGGATATTTCACCCATAAATGAAAGTTCAGTCATTGTTTACTCGCCCCTGTTTTGTTATAACCCTATATGACTTTCTTTCTTTTTCTGAACACAAAGGAGTAATTGAAACACAATGATGTGCTCTGTGATGTCATACAATGGCACTTTATGGTGACCACCTCCTTTTTTTTAACGTTTTTGGACTGACGCTGCCAGTTCACAGTGGATGGAGTTACACATGCGATGATGAAAATAGAAAGCAAGCGATCAATAGAATGTACCGTCGCTCGTCGCGGCTGTCTAGGTAAAAAAATCTGATTATCATAGAAAATATACATTTTATTTTGTGTAATTTGCTGTCAGTTTAGGACATGGTGTGACAGTGGCAGAGTCACCTCCTCTATGCTTCTGTTTGATTTCCGAGTACAAATACAAGGCTGGGCATAGAAATGCATCAGTTCTTCCATTCATCCGTTTCAACCATTTATCCGAAGTCAGATCGCGGGGGCAGCAGCTCCAGCAGGGGGCCCCAAACTTCCCTATCCCAAGCCACATTAACCAGCTCTGACTGGGTGACCCCGAGGCGTTCCCAGGCCAGTGTGGAGATGTAATCTCTCCACCTAGTCCTGGGTCTTCCCCGAGGCCTCCTCCCAGCTGGACGTGCCTGAAACACCTCCCTAGGGAGGCGCCCAGGGAGCATCCTTACCAGATGCCCAAACCACCTCAACTGACTCCTTTTGATGCAAAGGAGCAGCGGCTCTACTCCGAGCTCCTCATGGATGACTGAGCTCCTCACCCTATCTCTAAGGGAGAAGCCCGCCACCCTTCTGAGGAAGCCCATTTCGGCCGCTTGTACTCGCGACCTAGTTCTTTCGGTCATGACCCAGCCTTCGTGACCATAGGTGAGGGTAGGAACAAAAATTGACCGGTAGAGCGAGAGCTTTGCCTTCCTGCTCAGCTCTCTTTTCGTGACAACGGTGCGATAGAGCGCGTGTAATACCGCCCCGCTGCCCCGATTCTCCGGACAACCTCCCGCTCCATTGTCCCCTCACTCGTGAACAAGACCCCGAGGTACTTGAACTCCTTCACTTGGGGCAATACCTCCTTCAGGATCAATTCTTCTACTACAAAATCTTCAGACATGTTCAGTAAGTTCTGTTCTCTGTTTTGTGTGCAGCTGTGTTGTGATCTGTTGTCGCTATCGCTGTGGAGGACCTGTTTTTATATAAACCATACGGTTTTCGCTTGAACGCCCCAAATCTTAAGTGGCTGCAGCGTGATCTGTTGCTCTCGTGTCCTATCATGAACACACACAGGAGATCAACGATCAGTGAACATTTACACTAAATAACACATTAGATTTCAGTTTGTTTCTCATCAAATCTTATCATATACTTTCATAACAATCATGAGTCTCATGAATAATTAATTAGACATCTGAATTATACTTTTGTGAAGCTTGAAGAGGTGTCACCATAAACTGCCATTGTATGACATCACTGAGCACAACATTGTTTCACAAGTTGAGGGTGAAATAATCCTTTAATATATATTTAATATATATAACAATATATAACAATATATTCACATTTTATCCAATTATTTCCTATTTGTACTGTTTGGAATACATGTATGTGCAGTGGAGATTCTTTAAAAGTTTTTGGACAAAGAAAAGCTTTGAGGGAATATTTAAGAATCTGCATTTATTAGACATATACCGGTATTTGGTAATACGGTATACCACATTAATTAATATGCACAATATTGTTATTAGCACTTCAAAATATCATGAAAACATTAGCTAGATTTTTTTATACTTTTCTGAAGCGCACTGTAGCGTATTTTCTAGGGATGCACCGATATAAAGAATTTTGGCAGATACAGATTTTAACACACACACATACACAAAAAACAACTAGATGGCCGAAAACGATACAGAAACCAACATTTTGCAACTTGCCTTATTTTGTTATAAGAACATTGTTTTACTATGGTTTGCTTAAATAATTTACATAAGTCAAATAAATCAAATTATGCTGGTTTCAAAGTGTTTTAGATGGATTCCCTTATCATGAATAGGCAAGTGCTGCTTTCACAACTGTCACGTCCATTTTTGCAATTTTTTGCAATTTAACTTGAGAACGAGAGAATAGAAATAAAAATGACATGTTCTTAGGAGTGCCAACCCTTCTACATAATGTGCCTATTATTATTTCTTTCGATTGTGCATTTAAATTCACCGTTTCTACAAAGTGTGTTACTAATTAATTATAATTAAACCATCGTTTTTTTTCATTCAGGTGTTTTCATGCTTATATTTCTGTTCTACAGTCTCTGGTAGCACAGACTGAGCAGAACTGTCTTTCCTGTTTCGCTGAGTCTAAAATTACAGGAAAATAGATATAGTAGATATAGAGGGTTGTAGGTATGGAGGGCCAAGAACCTCCTTTCAACAAATAATTTGACCAAAATCGTTGTGCTCTCTGTCTCTTTCTCTTTCTCTCTCATTTTGTTTTCTCACAGCCAATATCACCGCCTCAATGACAGCACAGTCACAAGGTGAGCATTTTCTGAGCAGCCCTTTCTCACCCTTTCATACCTGACCCAAACATATTTGTACATGAACACACCTCTAGAGAAGACACTAGCAGAAACACGGGGACAGCAAGAGAAATATGGAGATGATACAGATCATAATCACCTCTAAACAGGCACAAGAAGAAAAAACAGGCCACTTCCATGCTCAACTTACACAATCCGCTTCAACCTCTATGCCATGTCCTCTCACTCTCTCTCTCTCTTCCCTTTCGCATTCATTTCTTGGAGTCATATGTCATATTTAGACTTATTATTGTGCCTTAAGTTGAAGGGGATTAGGGACATTCTTACTGGGTCTATTATATCATTATATTAGAGCCGTACTGGACTGTTTCATCTTGAGTTATTCATTCAGTAACACGCACTGAGCCAGAAGAGATTTCAGGTGGGCTATACTGTGACAATCAAAACAGTACCAAAAAGTATTATGGTAAAACCATGTTTTTTTTGGAAACTATCACCATAATACCATGCTTTTTGGGAAATTCACACAGTGATACAATGTTTTTGGAGATGCATCATGGCATTACCGTATTTTATGGACATCTATCATGGTAACACCATGTTTGTTTTTTATTATCATGGTAAAATCATGTTTTTGAACATTATTACGGAAATACCATGTTTAAGGAGATGCATCTTTTTGGACATTTTTCACAGTAATACCATGTTTGTGGACATTTATTACAGTTATACCATGTTTGTGGACATTATTATAGTAACACCATATTTATTTTTAATTATCACAGTAATAGCAGGTTTTTGGTGATGCATTATCGTAATTTCATGTTTTTTGAAAACATGAAAACTATAACCATAATACCATGATAAATGTCCAAAGAACATGGTATTACTGTGGTAAATTGTCAAAAAACATGGTATTACTGTGACAATTAAAAAAACAACAACATGGTATTATTGTGATAAATGATCATATAACACCATGTTTTTGGAGATGAATTACCATAATACCATTTTTTTGGGACATTTATCACAGTAATAACATGTTTGTGGACATTTATTACAATAATACCATGTTTGTGGACATTTATTACAATAATACCATGTTTGTGGACCTTTATTACAATAATACCATGTTTGTGGACATTTATTACAATAATACCATGTTTGTGGACATTTATCACAGTAACACCATGTTTGTGGACATTTATTACAGTATGTTTTTGGGGGTAAATTATCACAGTAATACCATGTTTTTGGAGATGAATTACCATAATACCATTTTTTTGGGACATTTATCACAGTAATACCATGTTTGTGGACATTTATTACAATAATACCATGTTTGTGGACCTTTATTACAATAATACCATGTTTGTGGACCTTTATTACAATAATACCATGTTTGTGGACATTTATTACAATAATACCATGTTTGTGGACATTTATCACAGTAACACCATGTTTGTGGACATTTATTACAGTATGTTTTTGGGGGTAAATTATCACAGTAATACCATGTTTTTGGAGATGAATTACCATAATACCATTTTTTTGGGACATTTATCACAGTAATACCATGTTTGTGGACATTTATTACAATAATACCATGTTTGTGGACCTTTATTACAATAATACCATGTTTGTGGACCTTTATTACAATAACACCATGTTTGTGGACATTTATTACAATAATACCATGTTTGTGGACATTTATCACAGTAACACCATGTTTGTGGACATTTATTACAGTATGTTTTTGGGGGTAAATTATCACAGTAATACCATGTTTTTGGAGATGCATCATGGTATAACCATGTTTTTGTACATCTATTATTGTAATACCATGTTTTTGGACATTGTTACAGAAATCCCATGGGTTTTTATTTGGAAATTATCACGGAAATACCATGTTTTTTCTAGCTGAGCTAACAAACAAAACAGTACCAAAAAGTAATATGGTAATACCATGTTTTTTTGGAAACTATCACCATAATACCATGTTGTTTTGAAAATTCACACAGTGATACAATGTTTTTGGAGATACATCATGGCATTACCGTGTTTTATGGACATCTATCATATTTGTTTTTTATTATCATGGTAAAATCATGTTTTTGAACCTTATTACGGAAATACCATGTTTTAGGAGATGCATCTTTTTGGACAGTTATTGGAGATGTATTACTGTAATACCATGATTTTTGGAAATGATCACAGTAACACCATGTTTGTGGATATTTATCACAGTACGTTTTTTGGGGTAAATTAGCATGTTTTTGGAGATGCATCATGGTATAACCATGTTTTTGGACATCTGTTATTGTAATACCAAGTTTTTTTTGGAAATTATCACGGAAATGCCATGTTTTCTTTGGACTTGTATCTTGATAATACCATGGATTTGCTATTACAGTTTTTCTCAATGGCTTTGGCTCAGTTCTCGAATGAGAATAATTTTTTTCAAAACAATAAGTTAAAATCTCTGAACAATTAGTTTCTTGCTCACATCAGATTTGAATTTCATGAGCAAATTGCACATGTTTTGGCAAATGTGTGCAAAAGAGTAAGTACAACTGTCTACAATTTGCACAATAACATCTAAACATTTTGACCAGTGCGGCTCACACGATGATGAAAAAACTTTTCATTTTGGTGGCATTAGCCAATTTACTGACACAATAACTAGGATTAAAAGCATGAATGAAATGTTTTGGGTGAGTTGTGATGTCTCATTCAACAGTTGTGACAATTGCACTTAAAGTTTAGAGAATGTTAAGACTGTTCAAGCAATTAGCCAAAGCGATTGAGAAAAAACTGTATTCACTGTAAAATGTTTTTTTTTTTTTGGGAGATGCATCATGATATTCGTCCACAGAACTGCCGAAATACTCAAACCATCCCGTCTGGCACCAACAAACATCCATGTGATTATATAATCAGCCAATCATGTGGCAGCAGTGCAGTGCATAAAATCATGCAGATACGGGTCAGGAGCTTCAGATAAGCTGCGTTCACACTGCCAGCGACACCGCGCGAGACAGCGACACCATCCCATTCATTGTCAACAAGAGCACAGCGACGTCCAGCGACACGAGCTGTCGCGACCGTTAGCAACCAGATGTGGGCGTGTCCAGCGACGCGACATAGTTGAGACAAGTTTAACTTTATTCAAATGAAGAGCGACTTACGGGAGCGACAGCCAATACGGGAGAAGACGGGAGAGCTCACATGATCCTTCTCTCTCTCTCTCAGCTCCTGCAGAAATCAAGGGACCCACCCTCTGCAGCAGCTCATCAAACTGGGTCCTGTCCAGCCTGATGTACTGCTGGAACCGGACTTCATCCAGCCGGTGGTACTGGACTCAGAGATTGAATGGTTTTGTGGACCCAGACAGACCGGCGTTTGCGTTTTCGCCGCAGATAAACAGACGCTATGGCAAAGAGCAGGCCTTGTTTCTCGCTCATCTTTGATTTAACGCATTTTATGTACTGATTCCATTTATATTTAGTCTTTTCCCTCCAAAATGTTTGTTTTTGGCAGCAAGAAAACTGATTCGCTGTCAACAGCAATGGAATGTCATTTATAAACGTTACTAGGCAACCAGTAGTGGGAACACCCACTAGCGACCTAACCGCCAGCCACTGGCGACCTGAAGCGAAAAAGTCGCTGGCAGTGTGAACGCAGCTTTAATGTTCACATCAACCATCAGAATGGGGAAAAATGTGATCTCAGTGATTTGGACCATGGCATGATTGGTGCCAGATGGGCTGGTTTGAGTATTTCTGGGGTTTTCACACACAACAGTCACTAGAGTTTACTCAGAATGGTGACAAAAACAAAAAGCACCCAGTTTTTTTTTTTTTTTACAATGTTTTTACAAATGCACAATGGTAAATACCAAGGTATACTTTGATGTTCTTTGGAGGGCCATGTAAATACCATTGTGCATGGATCAATGTGGTAATAATTCAGTACAATGCAATACAAAAATACCATCATATTTCCATCTAACACTATCAATGTATCATGGTATTACCATGTTTTCTTTGTCCATGGTAGAACTATGGAATTCTTTGAAGTACCTTGGAGTACCATTGAAACAATACATATAAATGTAAATAACTGTAAGAGTAAAAACCATGGTATATATCAAAGGAGAATAGTATTACAATCAGACAGCATCACTTCACCTCGGTATTCCCACAGTACCTTTTTGTAGGGAAGAATAATCCACATGGAAAACACAAGAAAAAAACATGTTGTGACCTATAAAAGTCAGTTTACTTCAAGTACTTCATGTTATTTTGATTACCTGTTCTTCTTCCACATCAAACCTTCAGTGCGGCTGGTGAATGGTAGAAACCGGTGTGAGGGGCGTGTGGAGGTGCTCCATAACGGCACATGGGGAACGGTGTGTGATGACGACTGGGACATGGTGGATGCTAATGTGATATGCCGGCAGCTGGACTGTGGATTGGCCGTGGCTGTAGGGAGCAGCTCCAGGTTTGGACAAGGTTCTGGGCCAATTCTGCTGGACAACGTGGACTGTAAAGGGGGAGAGGTGGACTTGAGTCAATGTGGGAATCAGGGATGGGGAATCCATAACTGCTACCACTATGAAGATGTGGCTGTTACCTGTAGAGGTATGTTGAGTATGAAGTGCTACTCAAAGACATCAGCTGGTTTGTGTTCCTCAAATGGTGTGTAAAGCGGTGTATTCTTTGTGTAACTTCTAGGAGATAATTATGCTAGCTAGACAAATCCAACATACTGTTTTATTACATACTTGGGGAAATAACTCCCGGTTTAATGTTGATGCCATCCACATTTAAGACAATGATTTGTTTCTCTCTCTCTCTCTCTCTCTCTCTCTCTCTCTCTCGCTCTCTCTCTTTCTCTCTATCTTTCTATCTCTCTCTTTCTCTCTATCTCTCTCTATCTCTCTTTCTATCTATCTCTCTCTATCTCTCTTTCTATCTATCTCTATCTCTCTCTCTTTCTATCTCTCTCTCTTTCTCTCTCTCTCAATCTCTCTCTTTCTCTCTATCTATCTCTATCTCTCTCTCTTTCTCTCTCTCTCTCTCTCTCTCTCTTTGATGCAGGCAATAATGCTGTTGAGCCTCGAGCAGGCCTTGAACCAACTACACCATCCCGTCTGATCTCTGGAATAAGTAAGTTGCACGCGCACACACACACACACACACACACACACACACACACACATGTTGTGTTTCCATGTTTTATGGGGACTTTCCATAGACATAATGGTTTTTATACTGTACAAACTTTATATTCTATCCCCTAAACCTAACCCTACCCCTAAACCTAACCCTCACAGAAAACATTCTGCATTTTTACATTTTCAAAAAACATAATTTAGTATGATTTATAAGCTGGTTTCCTCATGGGGACCGACAAAATGTCCCCACAAGGTCAAACATTTCGGGTTTTACTATCCTTATGGGGACATTTGGTCCCCACAAAGTGATAAATACACGCTCACACATACACACACACACACACACACACACACACACACACACACACACACACACACACACACACACACACACTCGCAATATATACCAATTCTAGTATATATATAGTATATATAGTATATATAGTATAGTATATATAGTATATATATATAGTATAGTCTTCTCCGTCCTGCTTTAGTCATATGAAGCGGCCACCCATATCTAATTTATGTTATGATGTCTACATAACAAAGCACTTAGGGAATTTTTGGAGGGAATTTAATTACATCTTCATGGGAAGGAATCACCAGTTAGTGCTTTGTTTCTCTGGCAATACGAGAAAGCCTTTTGTGTCCGTGTGTTAGTTCAATTCAATAAAAGAACATGAGAAATATCAGCATCTGCTTGCTTGAAACCGTAGCCCTCTGTTTTGCCTCATATTCAATGCAGAGTTGAGCTCAGTAG
>NC_068278.1:58478748-58518748 GCF_025860055.1 Xyrauchen texanus | reverse complement strand
ATATATGCATGCATGTGTCTAATAGATGAGCATTTAAGTGGCGAGAGAAAGACTAAACTAAATATAAAAGAATCAACTCTTAAGAGTGTGTACACAGATCCAGAACAAGATAATCGTTTTTGACACGAGCAGAAAGTTGGTTAAAGTTTAGGTTTAGAAAGGAAGGCATTCAGAGCCATTAGGCTGAACTGAGTCTAATGTTTGTCCAGGAGTTAATCAAACAAATCAAGTAAACTATTCTATTTTTGTCTTTAAGCTCCGCTGGATTTTGAGGTAATTGCGAGAGACTTTGTGTTTGGGATAACGGAGAAGATGACTCCAACTACAACTGCAACGACCACAACACCACCACCAGTGGAAGGTAAAAATGCTGACAGTCAAAAGGTGACACTTGATGGCTAATTAGCCTGATTAGGGGCCGGGTGTGCAATCAAGACCCCGCCCTACACCCTGCCACATTCCTCCCTCGTTCTCTCAGGCCGGGGAGCCCCCGGCATGACTTACACCACCCGCTCTTTTCCTGGGGATGCCCCGTCTGCCTGCAGGTCATCCCTGTCTACCTGGATGAGGGAGGGGACATGGGGAGGGAAACAAAAACACGGCGTAACGGCGATCGTGCCAAATTAACAAAACATTAAAAAAAAAGAGAGGGAAAGGCCAACACGGAGTGGCAGTGGGGGAGAGAGAGGAGAGAAAGAGACACTAACTCGCCGGTTCTCCGATACGCAGTAGCTTGGTCCCCATCCACTCCTCCACCCTCTAATGGACCGGGCGGATCGGAGGCAGTCCTCTGGGCCCTGGCGGACGGAACACCCCACCGTGTTTTTGGCGGATGGTAGGGGTCTCCCCCACCCCTGGCAGTGGTAACTGCTCCAGGCGGTTGGTTGGGAGCCCCTCCTCCCTTCGCGGTCAGCGGCCGTTCCTCTGCTTCCAGGTGGCCGGGCTCCTCCGTCCTCCTGCGGATGGCCGCGGCTGCTCTTTTGAGGTGGATGGTAGCGGCGAGACCTCTACTACGGCGTATCCCTCCTCCTTCCCGGGTTTCGGCACCAGTGCAAAGGGGGGTTCAAGGGAAAGTAGGAGGCGAGAACCGGCTTGACGTTATAAATAATATTTTAATTATAAACTGAACCAAAAAGACAAACACACACACACACACACACACACACACACACACACACACACACACACACAGGTGTCGGACAGCTGTCCGTAAATCTCTCTTTCAGTCGCACTGCCATCTTCGGTCGGCCTTTATCCCTCTCAAGGGCTAATTAGTCTGATTAGCATTATGCTACTAAGAGTTCTGTGCTATCAAAACACAACTGTGTCAGGGCGGAGGGCGGGGCCGGGTCGAGATTCCGCACATCCGGCACAATTGTGTTTTGATAGCACAGAACTCTTAGTAGAATAATATTTCACATATGTACTAGCTGAATTCATTCATTAAGATAAGATGTATTATTTAACTTGCCCTGTAGGTGCATTTTACATTTAAATACAAGAAACACCACTATAATGGGTTTGATTCCAAGCCACAAACTGATCAAATGTATACATTGAATGGACAACTGTGGATAAAATCATCTGACTAATGCAAAGAAGTCGAAAGTGAAAACTCAAAAACTCCTACTCGTCTGTTGCGCATGGGGTTGTGGCAGGGTTGCGGAAGATTCTTGAAACTGTAGCTTCCCAAGATACATGCTACTAATTACTTAAAGGGATAGTTCACCCAAAAATAACAATTCTCTCATCTTATACTCACCCTCATGCCATCCCAGATGTGTATGACTTTCTTTCTAATGCTGAACACAAATGAAGATTTATAGAAGAATATCGCAGCTCTGTAGGTCCATACAATGCCAGCGAATGGTGACCAGAACTCCAAAAGCTCCAAAAAGCATATAAGGTCAGCATTAAATTAATCCATAAGACTCCAGTGGTTTAATCCATGTCTTCTGAAGCGATCCAGTGTAATAAAGAATGAAATCATGATCATTCCTAGAGACCCTTCTCACCCAAAACCAACTGGATCGCTTCAGAAGACATGGATTAAACCACTAAAGTCTTCTGGATTATGTTTATGCTCCGTATATGTGCTTTTTGGAGCTTCAAATTCCTGGTCACCATTCACTTGCATTGTAAGGACCTACAGAGCAGAGATATTCTTCTAAAAATCTTCATTTGTGTTCAGGAGAAGAAAGAAAGTCATTGAAAGTCATGAAAAGTGTGCAAACCAACAACATTCTTGTTCAGCCCACACAAACTCTTGTTTTTCGATTATTATTTAGGATAACATGCGAAACGGTACGCTTATCTCTCTCTCTCTCTCTCTCTCTCTCTCTCTCTCTCTCTCTTCTCAAGGTACCATGAGGCTCATAGGGGGGCTCCATCGTTGTGAGGGCCGTGTAGAGATGTACCTGAGAGGAGAATGGGGTACTGTGTGTGATGACGCTTGGGATCTTCCGGATGCTAAAGTGGCGTGTAGGCAATCGGGCTGTGGGTTGGCACGAGCTGCCCAAGGGCATGCGTACTTTGGGCCCGGTCGTGGCACAATCCTCCTGGACAATCTAAAATGCAACGGCACAGAAGCTACCCTCATGACGTGCTCTCACATAGCATGGAATGTCCACAACTGTGACCACTCAGAGGATGCCAGCGTCACATGTGAACTCTCATGACTCCACCCACCACTAGCCCCGCCCACCAGCATATATGATCGGAATGGAATCAAACGGTTTTGACTCAAGGACTTGTATACATTTTGTAAATAACAACCCGAAAGAATAGATTTTACGGATATAACAGTTAGTGGGTGTGAATTAAGAAAAAATAAGTTATGCTATTAACTGTTACATAAATAACTGTAATAAATATTATGAATGAAAATTGTAATAATGCACTTTATGAACTACAAGAACATATACACAAAGGTGCCGAACTAATGTTTGAGGCTATTACACACTTACACCCTTCTGCTGTGTTCATTTTGTGCTCCTGGTCAAAAAAGACCGGCCCACTAAGATTTATACGTTTATAAATCTCTCATATTGCATGTGTATTATCTTTATTGATAGAAGGATTTATAGAACTGAGCTCAAAACAAAAATAAATAAATATAATTACATAATAAATGAATAACCATTTGCTTGATATGAATAAAACAGGTGTTATTTTAAAGCTCAGAATCTGATCTTTACATGCATATATCTGATCTTACCAATTCTTAAATAATGCTTTTTAATTGGCTGAAAAAGGAAACCTGTTTCGATCTCATCATCTGCAAATGTGTTATCACAACAGTCATATTCAGAGTTGTTAAAAACATAATAAAGATGAGAGTCATGTGTTATATATCGCTGGAAAGATCTCAATTTGTAGAATGAAGCGAGTGAATTTGATTCACTCAGAGGTCAAAGTTCAGTGAGATTTAATGTTTGAAATCCCCACAGACACGCATTAATATGATAAACAGGAGTGTCTTTTTTGTCACGTTTTTCCTTATTATTTCCTGAAACACACATATAACATAAACAATGACATGTCGTAATTTACAGCAGAATATCCCGATTCAAACGAGCCCAAACATGACATAATATAATGAGTAGATCTTGAAATATTCCTAAAAGAGTGTACATGGAAAGACGATGCACAAAAAGTGCCCTCAACACACTTTATGCGTGTGTGTGTGTGTGTGTGTGTGTGTGTGTGTGTGTGTGTGTGTGTGCACGTCTGAGGACTTTGTGTGTGCAAACACATCCACATACAGTATGTGTTCATCTAAAGGACTGTGATGCTCCTAAACACTTCATATTTCTGTATTTTATAGTCTAATCCATTCATTTCCATTAGCTGGTCATTTTTGACCGGGAACACAAGAAGTGTAACAAAGTGAAATAAATCCCCAAAAATGTAATGTCGTTGTGTGTTTTCAGATACCATATGTGAACATAGTCAAGAACTTTTATTCCAATTGGATTAAGTAAAAAAAAAATAAATGGTAAAAAAGTAATCCGGGTCAAAATGACCGGAACACAACATAAGGGTACACACTAATGTACTGTACATTTCTGTGGCTTATAATGGTAAAACATACAACAGTCAATCTTTTCTACTTATAACAATTTGTTTAATGAATGCTAGAAGATATTCCTGTGTTAAATATTTACAGATTGCTTTGTTGCGTACGTATCTCATGGAAAAGTTTCTGGTGATCTCTCGGTTGAGGCTCAGCTGGTAGAGCGGGTCGGCCACTAATCACAGGGTTGGTGGTTCGATTCCCGGCCCACACGACTCCACGTGCCGAAGTGTCCTTGGGCAAGACACTGAACCCCAAGTTGCTCCCAATGGCAGGCTAGCACCTTACATAGCAGCTCTGCCATCATTAGTGTATGTGTGTGTGAATGAGTCACAGTGTAAAGCGCTTTTGAATAAGGAAAAAAAGGCGCTCTCTCTCTCTCTCTCTCTCTATATATATATATATATATATAAGTGCAGACCATTTACCATGATATGACCCGGCTCATAACAGCTGCAACTTAAAAGAGGCAGAGACAAAAATCAAAGTATGAAACATTTATTAAGTCAAAGGGTTATGTATATGTGATGTTGAGCTCCATCTGCGTGTGACTTCTTGAGTCAGGGTCCCAGAGTTCATCACGATCAGGAGGTTTGGGATGATTTAATAGCAGCATCATTATTACAAAATATTATTTATATGCATATTTATATACCTCTTTGTTATCCTTCTCGCCCAGTAATCACCTTTCTTTGTTCTTGCCTAATAGCGCTGGTCATTTTGTCGTTTGTATTTCATATTTTACAGCCGTTATGGACGATGCAATTTTACAGTTTGTTCGCTGTCCTTTTCTGCATATCGCGGGGCCGTTTTGTGGTCCGTTCTGCATAACGTGGCGGCTCATTGTTGCTTATCACTGCCCATTCGGCACTTTTCGCGGCCGAACAACTGGCCCGCTCGGTTCCGTCTCTGATCGGCCCAAAAGTGCGTTGGCCCACCGGGAAAATGCCCGGTATGCCAGATTACCAGTCCAGCCCTGTGTGAGTGCCAGGAAGGTTCTAATGGGCGTGGGTGGGAGCATGGAAGGATTATGACTTGCAAAGGCCCTGGGGCCAATTATATCCAAGGGTTCCCCTCCAATTGTTGGGGTGTTGGGGAGTATGTTCTTGATCATGCCCAAAAGGGTTTTCGAGCAGGGGGATCACCATTACATTACGCAATCTTAAAACCCATGGCCCCCCCGGGCAGTCAAGGGCCCCCTGGTAGTAAATGGCCCCTGGGCACTGGCATCATTGGCCAAGTTGGTAATCCGTCCATGGGTGGAGGTGTTCCTCGTGCCCTTCCCCCCCAGACACTTCTGACACCCCTCTCCCAGTCCAGAGAAGAGACAACACTTGTTTTAAAGAGATTCAAACAGTTCTCCTTAGAATTGAGATTGATGATTCGCCAAGTAATTGCTATCTAGACACCCATCTCTCTCTCTCTCTCTCTCTCTCTCTCTCTACACACACACACACACACACACACACACACACACTGATGACGCAATCCAGTGAAATCCATCGGCACACACAGACAGCAGTGAGCAGCTGCAGCGGCAAGAGGCGATCGCGCGTGTTGCACTATTCAGATAACAAATACACAAATCCCGCTTATAAGCATCTGAAATATAAGCGACTTTAAACATGGTCGACCGCGAGCAGCTGGTTCAGAAAGCCAGACTGGCTGAGCAGGCTGAGAGATATGACGATATGGCAGGTGCCATGAAATCGGTAAGTGCGACTTTTGCATTATTTGGCGCATCTATCATTAATTTGTTTAGCGTTAATTCCGGGGTTTTTTAATTAACGGGAGAACGGGCAGTGACTGCGGACTGTTTGATCTTGGGGCGGTGCCTCCTTTAATAGCTCTGAACGAACCGGACAACATGTGCATAGATGGACACTTTTTATTTCCACAATTATAACAATGTAAGCTATTGATATATAAATAATAAGAGGCGTAATAATAATGCATACTGAATATGACATGCAATTAACGGGCATTCATTCCAGTGCACATGAGCAGAATTTTGCCCATGCAAGAATGTCACATCATCTCATATTAAAGCGGGGGGTGATTCATAAGCATTATCAGTAATTGTTATATGGTTATTAAAGATGTACAGACCCTAAATCAACCCAGTCGGTGTTGCGCTGTCTTTGTATCAGAACAAGACAAGCCAAATCCTTTGCTGAAGGCTCAACGCTGACATTAGTCTCTATCCTTCCATATTTGAAATACTAATGAAAGACATACGGCTGTCATGTCGCAACGAAACGAGACCAGACGATCACCACCGGATTATAGCGATTGACGCATGCACTTGCTCGTATTCTCGATCGCCCGACTTTGCAGGTTCGCTCCTTCTAGGCGTGTCGCAACGTGTGCCAAGGTGCAGTGCCCGTAATGCACCATTCCGCCCGATCCATCAGACTTCATCCAATAGGAAACAATTGCAAAACTCCAAAGCGCTTTATGTAACAATGATGATCCGACTAACCCATTTTCCAACAATATAAGTGCACAAATGGGGTCTTTTAGCCATTTCCCTTTATGCACTCTTGCCTTTATGTATTCCAGATGAGTCTAACCATGCAATTTTATATTTTGCATAAAGAAAATGCAGTCTGAACCAAAACCTGACAATGCAATATTTACTCTACAAACCTTGCTTTGCATTTGGCTACATTTGGGGTTGTCATGGTACAAATGCTAGCATACATTCTGATGCAAACAATCTTTATTGTTTAAAAAAAAGGTTCATTTTCTAGTGCATATTTCTCTGATTTTGGAGTGAAATGAGACTTGAGGGTGAAGAACTCCAGCCATTTAATGACAAGGACAGTGCATTGTTTCATTCAGCATCTCACTGGATGCAGTCCATTATTGGAAAATGCTCTGTCATAGTCTGATTGTGCTATCTCTTTGGGCACGTCAAGGCTATCTCTTGACATCTGGTAAATGAGTTGTTATTGAGGGGATATGATGAGGTGTATTGCTGCTCAGTGCATCTACCCGTCTGCCATTAGTGCTGTTCATATAATGGTTTCTACCAAACAACTTTCATTCCCAGAGAATTAGCTTGACAAATTGGGTTCTACATTGCAAATGTGTTGATTTGGACCCCGCCAGGCCTCCGTTGTTGTCCTAAACAGGTTACACTTTTTAGAAGTCGACAGATAATGATAACTAAGGTTATTAATCAGCCTATTGTTTTCAAAATATATTTATAGAAATTTAACTCGGCTGGACTCCATCATGGGATGGAAATGGGATGGCGTGCTAACGAGAAGGATAAAGGCTATAGCCTCTAGCATCAGTCGCTAGTGCACCTCTTGAGGCCAGGGGAGTGAGGTTTACACACTGCACAACTACCTACCAACTGGCTACTGTTAGACCCACTCCTCTAAACCTCACTCCTATCTGGGTCACGGCACCACTGTAACCAGACCTAATTGACCCCCTCGAGCGGGATTTGAACCGGGGTCTCCATCATTGGAGGTGGGCGTTCTAACCAGGAGGCTAAAGGATTTCATTTTAGCGTCAGGGGAGTGATGTTTACACACTGCACAAATACCTACCAGCTGGCTACTGTTAGACTCACTCCTCTAAACCTCACTCCTACCTGGGTCACGGCACCACTGTTACTGGACCTACTTGACCCCCTCCAAGTGGGATTTGAACCGGGGTCTCCAGCATGGGAGGTGGGCCTGCTAACGAGGAGGCTAAAGGCTATAGCCTAAAGTGTCAGGGGAGTGAGGTTTGAACCGGGGTGGCGAGCAGAATTTGAACCGGGGTCTCCGACATGGGAGGTGGGCGTGCTAATGAGGAGGCTAAAGGCTATAGCCTCTAGCGTCAGGGGAGTGAGGTTTACACACTGCACAACTACCTACTAGCTGGCTACTGTTAGACTCACTCCTCTAAACCTCAATCCTATCTGGGTCACGGCACCACTGTAACCGGTCCTACTTGACCCCCTCCGAGTGGGATTTGAACTGGGGTCTCCATCATTGGAGGTGGCCGTGCTAACGAGGAGGATAAAGGTTATAGCCTCTAGCATCAGTCGCTAGTGCACCTCTTGAGGCCAGGGGAGTGATGTTTACATACTACACAACTACCTACCAGCTGCCTACTGTTAGACTCACTCCTCTAAAACTCACTCCTATCTGGGACATGGCACCACTGTTACCGGACCTACTTGACCCCCTCCAAGTGGGATTTGAACCAGGGTCTCCAGCATGGGAGGTGGGTGTGCTAACGAGGAGGCTAAAGGCTCATCTACCTACCAGCTCTTACTTTACTATGGCGGGCTTGGATGCAATCTTGGATGCATTTTTTTCAGCCCAAATCCCAATAATAACCAGAAGAAATGAAGATTTGGTACACAACACAGGATGTTTAAGTATAAACAAGCCCAAAACACATAGGGGACTCTTATTTTGAAATGCCACAATGATCGGAAAGTATAATTTTTTTTTGCCAGTAACCAATAGTTCCAAAAAGCAAATCGGCACTGGTTAATCAGTAAAACCGATATACAGGTCCTTCTCAAAAAATTAGCATATTGTGATAAAGTTCATTATTTTCCATAATGTAATGATAAAAATTAAACTTTCATATATTTTAGATTCATTGCACACCAACTGAAATATTTCAGGTCTTTTATTGTTTTAATACTGATGATTTTGGCATACAGCTCATGAAAACCCAAAATTCCTATCTCAATAAATTAGCATATTTCACCCGACCAATAAAAGAAGTGTTTTTAATACAAAAAAAAGTCAACCTTCAAATAATTATGTTCAGTTATGCACTCAATACTTGGTCGGGAATCCTTTTGCAGAAATGACTGCTTCAATGCGGCGTGGCATGGAGGCAATCAGCCTGTGGCACTGCTGAGGTGTTATGGAGGCCCAGGATGCTTCGATAGCGGCCTTAAGCTCATCCAGAGTGTTGGGTCTTATGCCTCTCAACTTTCTCTTCACAATATCCCACAGATTCTCTATGGGGTTCAGGTCAGGAGAGTTGGCAGGCCAATTGAGCACAGTAATACCATGGTCAGTAAACCATTTACCAGTGGTTTTGGCACTGTGAGCAGGTGCCAGGTCGTGCTGAAAAATGAAATCTTCATCTCCATAAAGCTTTTCAGCAGATGGAAGCATGAAGTGCTCCAAAATCTCCTGATAGCTAGCTGCATTGACCCTGCCCTTGATAAAACACAGTGGACCAACACCAGCAGCTGACATGGCACCCCAGACCATCATTCCTTCTCCCCAGTCTTCCTCCAGACTCTGGCACCTTGATTTCCAAATGACATGCAAAATTTGCTTTCATCCGAAAAAGTACTTTGGACCACTGAGCAACAGTCCAGTGCTGCTTCTCTGTAGCCCAGGTCAGGCGCTTCTGCCGCTGTTTCTGGTGCCTGTGCACGGTGGCTCTGGATGTTTCTACTCCAGACTCAGTCCACTGCTTCCGCAGGTCCCCCAAGGTCTGGAATCGGTCCTTCTCCACAATCTTCCTCAGGGTCTGGTCACCTCTTCTCGTTGTGCAGCGTTTTTTTGCCACACTTTTTCCATCCCACAGACTTCCCACTGAGGTGCCTTGATACAGCACTCTGGGAACAGCCTATTTGTTCAGAAATTTCTTTCTGTGTCTTACCCTCTTGCTTGAGGGTGTCAATGATGGCCTTCTGGACAGCAGTCAGGTCGGCAGTCTTACCCATGATTGCGGTTTTGAGTAATGAAACAGGCTGGGAGTTTTTAAAAGCCTCAGGAATCTTTTGCAGGTGTTTAGAGTTAATTAGTTGATTCAGATGATTAGGTTAATAGCTCGTTTAGAGACCCTTTTCATGATATGCTAATTTTTTGAGATAGGAATTTTGGGTTTTCATGAGCTGTATGCCAAAATCATCAGTATTAAAACAATAAAAGACCTGAAATATTTCAGTTGGTGTGCAATGAATCTAAAATATATGAAAGTTTAATTTTTATCATTACATTATGGAAAATAATGAACTTTATCACAATATGCAAATTTTTTGAGAAGGACCTGTATCTGTCTACCTCGTCACTTTTATCTGGTCTGTATTAATGAATAATTCAGTCTTTGAATGCCTATCAAAAATCACTTTATTCCACCCATATCCAAAGCTTGAATATTTAGCAACATGCTAAGCTTCATACCATTCCCGCTAGAGCAGAAAACGTTTCACGTTTCACATATTATGTCATTTACTGGGCGTAGTCCTGTATAGTGACAACTCGGATAATCTCTCTCTTCGAGACATACTGGAGGATGGATTGATTTGTTCCTCAGCTGACCGGATATCTTGTTGGAAGGTCCCTCTGCAGCTTAAGGGTGTGTTCTCAGTCCAACTTCCCCGCAGTAATGCTCACCACCCATTAGCAGCATGGCCTAATAAAAAAAATTGAATAAAACGAGCTACTTTTATAATGATGAGACTGCTTGTATTAGTGCTAAATTACTACTTCCATTGCTAATACTTCTAAACTTGTACTGCTGCTCCCAGTCTATTAATATAGTATTCGGTCACTAGTACTTGCTCCGTTTGAGGACTATTTTACCTACAAGTGTGTGTCAATTTAGGCTTTTTGGCACGAGAGACTTTTATTCATTTGTTGCTGTATTGGACTTATTATAGTGCTACGTTTGTTCTGACACATTGTGCCCAATCTGTCACAGTGTAGTTATGCTTTGAACTATTAGATTAACCATATTTTAGACCAATTACATTTATTACATATAACAAACTGTGTTGTGCATGGAGTGATGTACAACACTTTTTTTGCAAATGAGAAAATTAGTTTGGGTTTACAATTCAATTTAGTGAATTAGTTCAATTTTAGTGGGCAAAAGCACGTAACTGTAATCAGAAGGTTGCTGGTTCGAACCCCACAGCCACCACCATTGTGTCCTTGAGCAAGGCACTTAACTCCAGGTTGCTCCGGGGGGATTGTCCTTGTAATAAGTGCACTGTAAGTCGCTTTGGATAAAAGTGTCTGACAAATAAGTAAATGTAAATACATGATATATAGAGAATAAAAGACCTTAATTAAAGCACATAGTTTATTAGATGTATACAGATGTGCCTTTTGCAGACATATCACCCTGTAGCTCAAGACTGGTTGCCTACTATAGCTAAGCAGGGTTGAGCCAGGCCAGTACCAGGATGGGAGACCTCCTGGGGAAACTAAGGTTGCTGCTGGAAGAGATATTAGGGAGGCCAGCAGGGGGTGCTCACACTGCGGTCTGTGTGGGTCCTAATGCCCCAGTGTAGTGACGGGGACACTATATTGTAAAAAGGCACCATCTTTCGGATGAGACGTTAAACCGAGGTCTTGACTCTCTGTGGTCATTAAAAATCCAAGGACACTTCTCGTAAACAGTAGGGGTATTACCCTGGTGTCCTAGCCAAATTCCCCCCCACTGCCCCCTATCAATCATGGCTTCCTAATAATCCCCATCCATTAACTGGCTCTGTCACTCTACTCTGGGAACACAGCGGACCAATCACAGTTGTTGTCGTCTGCGTCGATGCGCAGTTACATTTTTGAAGAGGTGCACGCCAGACTACGGCGTAACCGAAAAATGCCGTATATTGTAAACATATTGTAAGCATACCCAGTTTTGGTGCTAAAACCCCAAAGAAATTCCATATGACAACCCATGCATCTATGAACTATTCTCTCTGCCTATGCTCTGAATACTGTATCTGTCATGCATATATACATCGTTCTTCCCACATCCACAGTCTTTCATCTGGCATCACCATCGATGTGGCTTTAAGACTGTAACTCATGTTTTTTTCATAACCGTATGCTTATAAAGCTTTTATGCAGTTTATTTTTAGAAGCCTGCAGCAGCTGTAAAAACATTTTTTTTGCAGTCTTTCTATAGTTATATAACAACAAAGAGCCTCTGCAAGAATCACCCCTCTTTCTCTTTTCAAACATCCCCATTATTGAATAAACAATTATGAGAATAATTCTTATTTTTATTATCATTATTATGAACTGGTTCAATATCGATCCATATGGGAACATTTCTGTAAATATGTCCATTTTGCTTACAAAAGTATATTTCTTAATACTCGTAATTAGAAAGGACCCTTCTAGGTACAATACGAAAATGAGTTTAGTCTATTCCATTCATTAATGTCATGAAATTACAAATATTATTTCACATATATATTTTTGTTGCATGTTTATTGTTTACTTGTATAATTTTTACTATTTACACGTATTTACATTGATATGTAGAACAAGCGCTTAATCGGTACTGTCTCTTTAAGAATAGCGGCATCAGCAAGATGTGCACGTTTCTTTAGTGAGAAAGGGTATTTAAAGAGACATTATTCAATGACATTCAATGTTGTCTTTGGTCACACAGAAAGAGTTAAACCAAACTTTTACGACTAAAGGTAAAAGTTTACTACTACTAAACGGGTGATTTTTTGTGGCCAGTTCTACATAACGCGGCGGCCCATTTCAGCTGAAACGGGACCGTCGGTAAAAGTCCCGGTTCTCCCGATGACCAGTCCGCCCCTGCTTCAGGTGACTTTTGAATAAAATTCCATCAATTAATGTCTTGAAATTGCATATATATTTTTATTGCAAGTTTATTGTTTACTTCTATAATTTTTACTATTTACATGTATTTATATTGATATGTAGAACAAGCGCTTAATCGGTACTGTCTCTTTAAGAACAGCGGCATCATCCAGTGGGCGCATATAACGAGAGAAGACGTGCACGGTTTCTTTAGCACATCTAATATGTTTGATTATAATTACATAAAACATTTTTTGTTGTTTTTAATCAGCAGAATGTAAAAAAATAAAGGGTATGTAAAGAGACATTATTCAATGACATTCAATGCTGTCTTTGGACACACAGAAACGGGTGCTTTTTGTGGCCCGTTCTGCATAACGCGGCGGCCCATTTCAGCTGAAACGGGACCATCGGGAAAAGTCCCGGTTCTCCCGATGGCCAGTCCGCCCCTGCTTCAGGTGACTTTGAATAAAATGGAAGAGTCATATGGACTACTTTAATGGCGCTTTTATGGTTCTTTTATGTCAATAATTTTTCATCAGATTGGTCACATTTTAGCTTTTGAAAAATTTTCAAATTCAGTCTATTCCATCCATTAATGTCTTGAAATTGCATATATTATTTTGCATATATATTTTTGTTGCATGTTTATTGTTTACTTGTCTCATTTTTACTATTTACATGTATTTACATTGATATGTAGAACAAGCGCTTAATCGGTACTGTCTCTTTAAGAATAGCGGCATCAGCCGGTGAGCGCATATAACAAGAGAACCGTTTTGTAGCCCGTTCTGTATAACGCGGCGGCCCATTTCAGCTGAAACGGGACCGTCAGGAAAAGTCCCGGTTCTCCCGATGGCCAGTCCGCCTCTGCTTCAGGTGACTTTGAGGAGTCATATGGACTACTTTAATGGCGTTTGTATGGTTCTTTTATGTCCATTTTTGGGGCTTAATAGTAACGACCATGACTAACACACAGTATCGGATTTGGGTCGAGGTCATCAGATCGGAACCGATACCGTTCCAAGTATTGGATTGGTGCGTCTCTACCATATACTAGACAAAACAATACACACTGTGAAAAGTGGTAACTTGCGATTGTTCCCTTAAGGCGACATTTCAGTCTCTTTTAACTCGTACAATTAGATTTGTTGTTGTAACATAAACTATACAGGTTGATTGAGTGATGTTAAACAATATATATAGAACTACAACAATACCAGTTAATTTAGATGTTACCATATGAAGCAAATTTTGGGGCCGATCAGGGGCGGACTGGCCATCGGGAGAACCGAGCTGGTCACGCAAAACAGGTCATGATAAGCTAAAATGAGCCGCTGCATTATGCAGAACGGACCACAAAACGGCACCACGATATGCAGAAAAGGACAGCGAACATCCCCCACCCCGCTCAACTTTTGGGCCAGTTGCTATGTTAAATCTCTGGCCGATTTCTTTTCCCAGTCCTGCCCTGGCCGAACTCCGGTATTTACACTGTCAGACATATGTAGGTTCTGATTTGTTGTTGCTGTAGTAACCGAAGCACAAGCTGTAAAGGCACAGCCCTCTTCCAGAAAGGGGCGGAGAGCAGCAGCTCATTTGCATTTAAAGAGACACACACGAAATCATGTTTTTTGATTCCACCCAAAAAGAGGCATTTATAACATGATATAATAAATGATCCGTGGGGTATTTTGAGCTGAAACTTCACAGACACATTCTGGGGACACCTGAGACTTATATTACATCTTGTAAAAAGGGGCATAATAAGTCTCCTTTAAGGCACAGCACTCTTAAAATAGGCCTCATGCTGTTACCACAAGAAACAGATGTTTTTGGTGTTGTACTGTATTTATGATCATTCATATGCATACATAAAAAGAGGGGTGGGCGGTATTATGGTAGTTAATCTCGTTCAAACTAAAAACATTTTTTATTGATTATTATAACCAATGAATAAGTCTGGATTCAGTGCATAAACAGCTTCATATTATATAAAACATGTATATTGTTCCTACAATGGCTTTACAGGGAACGACTCTGGTCTCCTCGGTCATAACCACAATGATATCATCATTAGTGCTAATCATTTTCAGGCAGGACTGAGGGAGGCTGAATTGCTCAGTACCCAATGGTTATTAAAGGAAGAGAGTGTTTTTGTGTAGACTTTGATCACCATGAAATGCTCTTGCTTTCCTGTCTTGTTTCCCATCA
The DNA here is from genome assembly GCF_025860055.1 of Xyrauchen texanus. NCBI lineage: Eukaryota > Metazoa > Chordata > Actinopteri > Cypriniformes > Catostomidae > Xyrauchen > Xyrauchen texanus. The sequence goes on along the minus strand of NC_068278.1, from coordinate 58,503,907 downwards.
TCCAAAACTATATACTTCACTACGTAGTTGTGTTTTATTTCTTGACCCTGCTTTTACCTTCTTATTTCTTGCCATCTCACTTCTTTTTCATTGTCTTCACCCTATAACATTTGTCATAATAACCTACAATTGGGGCTCAAAGTCGACAAATGGTGGTGGATTTATGATGCAACCCAAACTCCAAGTGCCCTGGGATTACTGTGACTGACAGAACTTTCACACTACAAGAGTTACAGTGTATCACTGCAGTGTTACAGCACTGTTTTGCAATTCTGCTTATTGCATATGTATAATAATAGACGATATTATTCTTTTTTATATGATATTATTACACAATTCCAGTGGGTCAGAAGTTAACATGCACTAAGTTAACTGTGCCTTTAAGCAGATTGGAAAATTCCCGAAAATGATGTCAAGCCTTTAGACAATTAGCCAATTAGCTTCTGTACTGAATTGGAGGTGTACCTGTGGATGTATTTTAAGGCCTACCTTCAAACTTTAAGGCCTACACTTGCTTCACATTATTGGAAAATAAAAATAAATCATCTAAGATCTCAGAAAATAAATGGTGGAACAATCCAAATGCCTGAAGGTACCACGTTCATCTGTACGAACAATAACACGCAAGTATAAACACCATGGGACCATGCAGCCGTCATACCACTCAGGAATAGACGCATTCTGTCTCCTAGAGATGAACGTAGTTTGGTGCGAAAAGTGCGAATCAATCCCAGAACAACAGCAAAGGACCTTGTGAAGATGCTGGAGGAAACAGGTGGACGAGTATCTAGATCCACAGCAAAATTAGTCCTATATCGACATAACCTGAAAGACTGCTCTGCAAGGAAGAAGCCACTGCTCCAAAACCAGCATAAAAATGCCAGACTACAGTTTGCAAGTGCACATGGGGACAAAGATCTTACTTTTTAGAGAATTGTCCTCTAGTCTGATGAAACATAAATGTAACTGCCACAATGACCATCGTTATGTTTGGAGGGTAAACAGTGAGGCTTGCAAGCCGAAGAACACCATCCCAACCGTGTTGTGGGGTGCTTTGCTGCAGGAGGGACTGGTGCACTTCACAAAATAGATGACATCATGAGGAAGGAAAATGATGTGGATATATTGAAGCAAGCCAGGAAGTTAATGGGTCTTCCAAATGGACAATGACCCCCCAAGTTGTGGCAAAATGGCTTAAGATCAACAAAGTCAAGGTATTGGAGCGCCCTGACCTCAATCTGGCAGAACTGAATAAGTGTGTGTGAGCAAGGAGGCCGACAAACCTGACTCAGTTACAGCAGTTCTGTCTGGAGGAATGGGACAAAATTCCAGCAACTTATTGTGAGAAGCTTGTGGAAGGCTCCCCAAAACATTTGCCCCAATTTAAACAATTTAAAGCCAATGATACAAATACTAACAAAGTGTCTGTAAACTTCTGACCCACTGGGAATGTGATGAAAGAAATAAAAGCTGAAATAAATAATTCTCTCTACTATTATTCTGACATTTCACATTAATTGGGCTCTTAAAGAATCTCTGAAGGCAAACAATGCCATTTTGTTTTTTTAGCTATCATCATTTGAACAGAACAGAACATATATTGCATGGGAGGATGTACTTACCCCTATATTTACAGTGCATTGCCATATAAGCATCCACCCTTTCTCTCTCTCTCTCTCTCTCTCTCTCTCTCTCTCTCACACACACACACACACACACACATTACAGCCTTTCTCACACTTCTTCACTTTTTCTACACTTCAATAGGCACGATCAGTGGGCATCACTTCTGTTGCCATGGCATCAGCATAGATAGCGGATTGGGTCCAAACAATTATTACCGTGTTTCCATGGTGAAGGAAGTTTGCACTTTACTTACCCGCTGTCTGTCTGGATAAGACCAGGTTGCTATATATCAAATAGCAAATGTTTGTGTAAATGCATACGTTCAAATTCACTGTTCAATCTGTTAAGAGACGAGATGGCTGTTTAACTGTGGACATGAGCATGTCATGTAGAGCCACCCGTCAGAAATCACAAACTCAATGTGGAAAATGACCCTCCATTCATGCTTAACCATGACATTAAGTAATGTACATAAAGTTGTCATTTGGTATCCGTTTATGCTTTCTGATGATGATAAATTATATTATAATATTATAGATGCTTCTTAAAGTGGTAGGGGAAGACAGTAGTGTTGTTGGATTAATAGTTCTTAATTACTAATTACCAATTTCATTTATAATTTATAATATATATGTTTTGTCAGATAACTTTTGCTTAATGGTAACAATGTATTTTATAAACATATAGATTTGTATATACATATATTTTGGGGTAGGGGGTTTGCGTGATATGAGCGCAAATCGATCATCTGTGTTCCACAACTGCTTTTGGGTCCTTGAATAATGTATAACGTGCAAGGAAGGGCAGCCGGTGGACTTTCTGGTGCCCTACTAGGGTAAAACAGTGCCCCCCTACTGAGTTGGTGCCCTACGAAGACTAGGGAGCGGCGGTACTGCCTGAGATATCTCACCGGTCTCTGTGACAGCTCTAGACTCTGTAAACAGCAAACAAAAATGTGTCCGTGGACATCGGCCTGTCAGTCATTATGGACGTTCTCATAGTGTTGTCATTGCAGCGAATTTATTAGCTGCTTTTCCACTATCGGGCCAGTGCGAGCCAGGGCTATCACCAGGCCAGGCGGGGCCAATAGCCTCGGACCTCGACGCAAGACCAAAATCGATCTCCACCTTTGACATTGAACCCACCTCAATCCCCGGCTGGCCTTTTTTCATCCCAAAGGTAATCGGCGGGTCAAAGGCCATTGGCCGTTGGCCCCGAGAAAGCCCAGAGGAGGCACGATGAAGCCCCGGAAGTGACAGTGGAAACACAACTGGCCCTGGCACGCACTAGCACGCCCTCATTTTGGCCCGATAGTGGAAACGTGGTTTTTGAGGCTTAATGCCATATTCTGATTTATTATTTGTCAGTTGAGGGCGCTATTTCGATACTGTTGTGTTTGGCAAACGTGGGAACGTGCTTTCTAAATGGTATTGGTCACAGCCATTCTAAAACTGAGCCTGAAGGTTAGCATCAAGATGCATAATGCAGCGGTACACTGGCCAGGATACAAAGATGCCGTCTTTTTGGAACGGATGTTTATGGATGAGCTGAATAAACGCGGTCCATTGACGTCAGCCATTATATGATTGGCCAGAGAAGTCTCACGTGATCCAAGTTACCGTAACAGTCTCTACAATGGTAAAAGTGCGGAGGATGATATCTCTGTTATCGGTGTGAGGGGGCGTGGCTAAAACAACGGCTCTGTCTCGTGGAAGGTAGAATGGCTACAATCGCTATTAGCACCTTTAATTAACCATATTGCATCCCCATCATTATTTTCATACCAAAACAACAAAAAATAGTCATTTTGGACCGCAACAATAAGACAAATGCCCGTCTTTCAGTTTTCATCAGCGGCCGCTGCAAACGAAGGAGGATTATAAGTGACCCTAATGACCAAGTGCTGCATAAATGGCTCTGAAAATGAGGTTGAGGCAGTAAATGCTGGGTTAGTGTGCTTTTAGGTTTGCCAGCAAACTCAGCAATGCTTTCAGCAGACGTCATCGAAATGCACACTGCAGTGCAACTCCTGCAGTCCAAAACCCTTCCTTCAAGTTGCTTCAGAATGGGAAGAAAACAAGCTAATTTTGTAAAACAAAACACGCTTTGCTTTGTACCACAATTTCAGTTCTGCCTAAATGCAATTGAAGCTTGTCTGTTCAAACTAGATTGTTTTGGACAAAGTGTCAGAGGACGGTAAATGTAGTTGATATAAGGGTAGGTGATGCATGTCTACCGTACATCCTTAAAGTCCATGCGAAAGCTTAAATGGCATTAACTCTTAAATGCATATCTCGGGTCTTTAGTGACCCAGGACCTCATTCCACCCTCTGTGCCTCATCCATCTTTTGGAGTTGTGCCGAGGGACTAAAAACGGTTCAAGGAACGAAAAACGAAAACAAATGGAATTGTAACTGAAAATGGGAACAAAGTGATTTTCAATTGTTCTGGAGTGAAAACTTTATTTGAAATGCTGGTAAGCGGTTATAATGCGTGACTATTTTCACGTTTCACGGCCGACCTACCAGCCCGCTCGGTTCTGCCGATGGCCAGTCCGCTCATGATCGGCCCCACCGGAAAAATTCCGGTATTCCAGATTTCCAGTCCAGCCCTGTATGCAACCTATGTGTGGGATGTGTGGTAATTAGTCAAACTCCCACTTTGACTGTTGGGAAACATTTAATGTTACTTGAATCGATGATATTTTAGTGCATTTCTATCTTTATACTGCAGAAGGCTTTGTTTGGACAATGTAAATAAAGCATTATATTGCTACATATTCTTTTTTTTTTCCTAAGATGGAAATAAATGCATTTTGACAGGAAAAGAAATATACATAGTGTCAAATTTCAGCACTTTCAAAATCGGTGATTGTAAAGGTATTCAATGGAAAGGAGGAGGCGAGAACCGGCTTGACGATATAAATAATAGTTTTAATGATAAACTTAAAAGACAAACACACACATGACGGACATGTCCGTAAACGATCTCTCTCTCCCGCACGATCCCCTGCAGTCGACCTTTATCCCTCACGGAGGCTTAATTAGCCTAATACGGGACCGGGTGTGTAGGATCACGACCCGGCCCCGCCCTCCGCCCTGCCACAGTGATTAATCGCATTTAACTACACAAAAATCATCATTAAAAGTTTACATCACGGCATATCTATTTCTTTGTTGATTTTCTGTGCAATAATGAAATAACAGTGGTGATTTATCAGTATTTCAAATGTTATTTTTGGTGGCACTTTTGATTCAGTGATTGCTATTTGATGAAGAAGCAACGTGGAAGTAAACTATAGCAAGTTTAACACTTGAACAGTACTGTTGTCATCTGTGTGTTCCACTGAAATGATGTACGTTGTGCATCTATTTAGACTCAATCAGTGCCTTATGAAAATACGTATGTGTAACTTACAGAATGTGGCTTATGTTTACATTATGTGTTATGTGTTTGACAGCCAAATGTCAATGTTCTAGACTCATCCTAATTTATCGCTTTGATATATGAAAAATAAAACATATATTTTATTCTGTTATTTTCTAATTGTCTTGACACTATCTGGGCATTTTGTAGATCTCTTTGTGATATAGATAAGCATGCCGGTTCTCTAAAGACCCAAATATGTGTTTTTAAGGGTTAAATGAATAGGACACAACGCAACTAAAGGCTTTGACAGAAAACATGAAGTAAATCTCAATTAACGCTCACAGTTGCAGGAATGGTCGTACTAGACTGTAGTTGAGTATCAGTGAAACACAGCAGCACATAGATTAACCCTTCGACCTCCTCCTTGTCTCCTAGGTAACAGAGCTGAATGAAGCCCTGTCCAATGAGGAGAGGAACCTGCTCTCTGTGGCCTACAAGAACGTGGTGGGAGCGCGTCGTTCATCCTGGCGGGTCATCTCCAGCATCGAGCAGAAGACCTCTGCCGATGGCAACGAGAAAAAGATTGAGATGGTTCGCGTCTACCGCGAGAAAATCGAGAAGGAGCTAGAGACCGTGTGCCAAGATGTTCTCAACCTCCTCGATAACTTCCTGATAAAGAACTGCAACGACACCCAGCACGAGAGCAAGGTTTTCTACCTGAAGATGAAGGGCGACTACTACCGTTACCTGGCGGAGGTGGCCACGGGTGAAAAGAAAGCCGCAGTGGTGGAGTCTTCTGAGAAGTCGTACAGCGAAGCCCACGAGATCAGCAAAGAGCACATGCAGCCCACGCATCCTATCCGTCTGGGTCTGGCGCTCAATTACTCCGTCTTCTACTACGAGATCCAGAACGCACCGGAGCAGGCCTGCCATCTAGCCAAGGCGGCTTTCGACGACGCAATCGCCGAGTTGGACACCCTGAATGAGGACTCCTACAAAGACTCCACCCTCATCATGCAGCTTCTGCGAGACAACCTGACGCTCTGGACAAGCGATCAACAAGACGACGAAGGCGGCGAAGGCAACAATTAAACCGAGAAGAAAGGAAGATCTTCGAGACCCTCTTTCTCTAAATCGCGTGCGCACACAACTAGAAAAAGAAAACATAAAATAAGTTAAATGAAAATTTCACTTAAGGGGGCTTTGGTGGATACACGTCAGCCACGTTTGCTGATAGTAAAGCAGCGCAGTTTTCTTTGTTTTTTTTCCACAGGAAACTAAATTAACATTGAGAGAAATTGATCAATATGCTAGTTTAAAATAAGATTTGTATGTCTCTGAAATAAAAAAAAAAACAAGGAATTTGCTTAAATGGAAAAAAAAATAAACGTCTCCTTCTTGGTTGCCGCAATGACATTTAGTCAAACACTTTAAGGGAAAGGCTTGTCCGTCAGTCAGCAGTTGTAAATGGCTGCAGGGTTTCGTTACACCCACACACTGGCATAAAGACTGTTCTTGCAGTGAACTACGACGTGGAGCTGCTTATATTAATTGACATTGTGCGGAGTATTTCAAACCGTCGAGGGTGAAATATTGGGGCTTGAGAAAAAAAATAAAATCACTAAAAATCATATTTTAAGTGAAAACTTGAATGTTATCGCCTCGCAAAAGTAGGAGTTTGCATATAGGCTGCACTGGGAGTGAACGGTTTTATTTTTGTCTCTGATATACATACATACATACATACATACATATAAGGGTTCTCAATACTGTTAGAAAGTCATTTATGTCCAAATACACATTGTTCGTATGCATCCCACCTCGAAAGTACACTGGATGTTGATTATGCGCGCGACTATACGTCATTTCCCCAGTTACATGTATCGCCTTTTCAACACAAATTCAAAAATCGATTATTTCCTCTCAATATAAATAACTATTATTATTATTATTTTATTATAGATATTTTTTTTTCGTAAAGTAAGTCAAGCCTGACCCACATTGCAATAGATACATTTAATTAAAAATAATCAATTAAATCAACTCAATAATTAAACGATGGTGACATTTATTACTCTAAAAGCAATGCCTAATCACAGTGCCCTCGGTTAATATTTCAGGCATGGGTAATACCCCCAATATTTATACCATGATAAATGGAAACATATAAATGCTTCACGTTTCAACCCCACCCACCCCCCAAAGTTCAAGTCAAATCTGATGCCCTTGATTTACAGGTACCATAGACTATTTTCTATTTAGTTAGTTAGTTCAGTTGTTTCGGCAGAAACATTTTCTGACAATGTAAAACAAGACATGAAGACGTTTGTGGTTCATTTTTGTTCAGTATATTTTTATTATTATTATTATTATTATGATTTAGTTTTCATGAAATGCACTTGCCTATTATACTGTTTCTCAATGTAGGACGATTACAGCTCCAATATTCTTGATAATACAATATTGTGCATGCTGGTGATGTATTTATATACCATAGCTTGACTTTATTAACTTTAAAAACTGTAGATGTTATGTATTCATATGAACAAGAAATGACTAGAATTGGAACTAATTATTTTCTATTTATTACTTTGTATTGGATTGTTTATGATTTTTACGTGTACATTATTTCTTGCTCAAGTATGCTAAACCAAATCAGTGTTTACCATTAATGAATCTGTAATGGATGTTGCTAAAGTGACACGCGGTTCTTGTATTTGGTTTTTAATAAACAAAATGGGAGAAATATAAAACAAACAAATAAACGAACAAATGAAAAAAAACACCAGTGCTTAAAAAGTTAATATCTGATGTTTTGTCACAGTGAATTATAATTACTTTGTGAAACAATTAGTGTTGTTCTTGAAATGACTTTCTTTTCTGTGCTTTCTTCTGTCAAGTTCCACTGTAAGATATTTAAGAATTGCTGTAATATCAATGTTTGTTTCCTCAGAATGTGTTTCTGTAAGGAATTCACTCACTCATGGACCCTATTCTTATCATTTGCATTTTCTTTCTTTCGCCTTGTCTACTGGTATCTTAAATGTGAGTCATGTAGCGATTGCACAAAAGAAACAGAATGATGATAATAATGATAATTAAAAAATAAAAACATGTCTGTGCCCTTCTAACCACCATTCCAGCACTGTTGTCTAATGTGAATCACGTCCAGTTGACATATTTACATTTATGCATCCAAAGCGACTTACAGTGCACTTATTACAGGGACAATCCCCCGGAGCAACCTGGAGTTAAGTGCCTTGCTCAAGGACACAATGGTGGTGGCTGTGGGGTTCGAACCAGCGACCTTCTGATTACCATATTGCCAGTTATGTGCTTAGACCACTACACCACCAGAGGGATTGGGATCTATAATGACAGAACACACAATGGCAGGCGTAAAGGGTAATTCAATAGGCAGGTGGGGTCAATAATCCAATAGCAGTCAGAGAAACAGGCAAACAATCCAATACAGCAAGCAAGGACAATAATCCAATTAACAGGTAAGAGTTCATAACCAGGCAAACAACTCAGAGTTGTAATCCACAGAATATCAAGACTTCACACGGAGCAGGAAAAGCACCAATTATATATATATGTAAATGAGCCCCATAATGAGCAAGAGGTGATAGGGATCGAAGTCTGTGGGTCAGTTCCCTAGTTCAGTAGTCAGGGCACTGATCAGTGAGTCGGCCATGTTTAGGGCTGTCCCATTCACAAAATCGTTTCAGTGCTCCCTAAAAAACCCCACAATGCACTGTAAAAACTAAGGAGCAACCTTGCTCCCTGTGTTCCCAAGGAAAATGAAGGATAGTGTCATTTATACAGTGATGGTGCTGATTAATAACAGCTGCGGTTCAAGGCACAAGCTTGTTAACGTGTGGCAGGTGATTGAAGTGTCCCAATGTTCAGTGGATCAGTACCCTTACCAGTGCCCGATTAGTGTTCATGATATACTGATTCACTACATAGGGAGATAATTGAGGTATAGGGTGTGTCAATACTTGGGCAAGGATGACATCTGCTGGTGGGGTCGAGGAACTACAGTGGTGGATGCAAAAGAGCCCCCCTTCTTCAAGCGGCTCCTGATGCAAATAGGATCTCTTACTTGTGGTCTGCCCCGAAACTGTGGTGCAGGAAGGATGATTCTGATGGAACTCTGTAATCAGGTCAGCAAAGTGTCGAGAACGTCCTCAGCTGGAACACATGAGCACGCTCTCCCAGTCCACCAAATATTGCAAACAGCGTCCACGACGGCGAGAGTCCAAGAGAGTTCTGACCTGGTATGCCTCCTCTCCATCAATGATCACGAGAGGAACCGGAGGTTCCCGGTCCGTGAAGTTGTACATGAATTCTGGCAGTTTGAGCAGTGGCACATGGAAGGTAGATAATGAGAGTGCAGTAAATGTCTGTAGGATACAGGAATGATTTGCTTAATTATTTTGAATGGTCCCATGTACTTTGGGATTAATGTTCTGGATGGAAGTTTTGATACGTAGGTCCCGAGTGGAAAGCCAAATGCACTAACAAGGTCTCAGTTGGGGAGCCAGAGGTGGACCACATTTGCCCACTTCTCTTGATCCAATCATCCACTGCTGGAACGTCAGATGGTTTGCCGGACCAGGAAAAGAGAGTAGGCTAAAACGCAGGACACATTTGAAAGGCGTAAGACTTGTCAATGGTTTTATCGGTGGGTTTTGCACATTCTCTGCCCAGGGTTAGAAACAGCTCCACTTGTGTTGGTTGTGATGACAATAAGAGAGAAGGAAACATTAGATCTCCTGATTGAGTCTCTCTGTTTACTCATTTGACCGTGGGTGGTACCTCGATGTTAGGCTGATGTTAATGTTCAACAGAACGATAGAAAGCTCTCCAGACCCGTGAAGTGAATTGGGTTCCTCTGTCAGAAACAATGTCCTCAGGTAAGACATAGAAGCGGAAAACATTATGGAAGATGGTTGTTTCTAGAGCAGTGGGTGGTTTCTTCAATGAGATGAGACGACATGCTTTGGACAGTAATCACTAGTATAGTTGTGTTACCTTGGGAGGCATGGACCTGTGAGTTAGGTGAGTTAGCCAACCTGGGGTTGAAATCGGGAGAGAGATGAGGTCGTTGTGGAACAAGTAATGGCTGAAGTAATCCAGCGGTTGCTTATGTCAAAGATTTAGACTGTGCACAAGTACACAGCTGAAAGTACTGTGGACCACCAGAACTTGTTTTACATTTACATTTAATTTACATTTTATGCATTTGGCAGACGCTTTTATCCAAAGTGACTTACAGTGCACTTATTACAGGGACAATCCCCCCGGAGCAACCTGGAGTTAAGTGCCTTGCTCAAGGGCCCAACAGTGGCATCTTGGTGGTGCTGGGGCTTGAACCCCCGACCTTCTGGTCAGTAACCCTGAGCCGCCACCAATGCCCCCCAAGGAAGTTTTGTACTATCTTGGTAGTGGCATGTATTCCAGTGTGTCCTGAACTCTGAGAGTTGTGCACCTAGTGTATTAGACATTATCGGTGACATTGGTGGCAACATCTTAAGGTCTGTCACTCGCTCCATAAAACTCAAACCTAGGATCAGAGGATTTCGAGGAGAATTGATGACCAGTAGCTGGAGTGAAGGATCCCAACTTGCAGGGTGACATATTCTGCAATGTGCTCTATGGCACCGGAGCCGAGGGGACGTCCGTCAAGCGGCGAGATGCATATGGGGGGAACACAAGGAAAAAGGAGTAAGTCCAAGTCTTTGACTACTTTATAATCCATGAAACTGCCAGCAACACCAGAATCAATTAAAGCAATAATGGAGTTCTTGTTAGATTTGTAAGAGATGGTAGTGGACACCACTAGTTGATTGCTGGTTAGATCAAATGAAAAGGATTCAGAGCCTAGGTGTATCAGGCCAATTGGGACAGTTGGTGAGCAAATGTCCAAGTTGACAACAGTAGAGACATAACCCCTGATGCCAGCAATGTAGTCTCTCCTTAGGGGTTAAGCAGGCATTTCTGATCTGCATGGGTATGACTCCATGAATGAATCCTTAAGGAACTAATTCTCCCTCTCCCAAATGGCCATGGCCCAGTCCAGTGCCCTCCCTGTCAGGAAGGAGGTGATAGAGGCTACCTGTGATTCTTTAGTGGGATACATATGAGGTTGTTATGCAAGAAACATTGTACATTGCATATGAAAGCCCTTGCACTGGGTAGGGCCATGGTGTGGAGCTCTACAATTCTTTTGTAGTTTTTGTTTGTTTATCCTGTGTTTAGTAATCTTTTTCCAATCAGTTTTACCAGACAAACTGCTGAACATTCGGCAGCACATACCAGACAATTTCTTCCCAGTTTTTGATTATTCTGGACATTTTAGTCAGAGGTGCAGCTGTGTTGTTTAAGAGATGCTGGCGAGGGGGCCTGGGTAGCTCAGGGAGTAAAGACGCTGACTACCACTGCTGGAGTTTGCAAGTTTGAATCCCAGGGCGTGCTGAGTGACTCCAGCCAGGTCTCCTAAGCAACCAAATTGGCCCGGTTGCAGGGGAGGGTAGAGTCACGTGGGGTAACCTCCTCGTGGTCACTATAATTTGATTCGCTCTCGATGAGGTGCAAGGTGAGTTGTGTAGCCTCCACGTATGCTATGTCTCCACGGTAATGCGCTCAACAAGCCATGCGATAAGATGCGTGGGTTGGTCTCAGACACGGAGGCAACTGAGATTCATCCTCCGCCACCCAGATTGAGGCGTCTACGCCACTACGAGGAATTAGGGTGCATTGGGAATTGGGCATTCCAAAATTGGGGAGAAAAAGGCGAGAGCAAAAAAAGACGCATGTGAGGGACACGAGCCGGTGCACTGGTCAAGCTTCATCAGTGCAGCTTTCGAACAGTGCTGCCGAGTATTCATCAAGCGAATCTCTGCTCTCTTCCTAACAAAACAGACAAACTATATCTCCTCACCTGTACAAACAAAGACTTTTCAACCTCTGCTGCCTTGTGCTTCACAGAAATCTGGCTGAGTGAAGCTATTCCGGACAGCGTGTTACATTTGCCAGGTTTTCAGCTGTTCAGAGTGGATCGCATCGTGGAGTTAGAGGGGAAAACGAGAGGCGGTGGAACATGCTTTTACATCATTGAAAGTTGGTGTACAGATGTAATAACGTTAAAGAAGATGTACTGTCCTAATTTGGAAGGGCTCTTTATTAACTGTAAGCCTTTTTACTCGCTGCGGGTGTTTTCCTAGTTTATTCTGGTGAGTGTTTATATACCGCCACATGCGTGAGTGAACGCAGCACTGCAACAGCTGGCTGATCAAATCACAGACACGGAAAACAATACCCAGACTCGGTTATTATTATTATTCTTGGGGAGTTTATCAAAGCAAACCTAACATGTGAACTGCCCAAATACAAACAGTACATTACTTGTCCAACCAGAAACAGAAATGTACTGGATATCTGTCCCTAGAGCAGCTTTGAGACTCTCTGATCACAGTTTGGTTCATCTTCCAACCAACAGTCAGAAACTAAAATCAGCTAAACATGTAGTAAGGACTGTAAGGAGATGGACCAATGAAGCAGAGCTGGAACTACAAGCCTGCTTTGACTGCGCAGTTTGGGGCATTTTTGAGGCTGCAGACACCAATCTGAATGAGCTCACTGACACTGTGACATCATATATCAGTTTCTGTGAGGAGGTTTCTGTGCATTCCTACTAGGACTTATTTAACATACAATGATGACAAACCGTGGTTTACAGCAGAACTCAGGCAGCTTCGTCAGGCAAGAGGACGCTTACAGAGGTGGGGATAAAGTATTGCACAATCAGGCCAGGAACACACAGAATAAGGAAATCAGACTGGCTAAAAGAAGCTATTCTGATGAGCTGAAAAACAAAGTTTTCAGCTAACAACACTGCATCATTGTGGAGTGGCCTGAAACAACTTACCAACTACAGGACACCTACCCCCAACACTGTAGTGGACCAACAACTGGCTGACGACCCGAATGTGTTGTACTGTAGATTTTAAAGACCCAATCTCACCCCCTCCTCCCTCCTCCTGCTACTCAACCTGCACTTAAGGTCTGTGAAGAGAAGGTGTGCCATGTCTTCTGAAACCAAAAGACAAGGAAAGTACAGGGCCCATATGGTGTTTCACCCACTTGTCTACAGTCCTGTGCTAACCAGCTGGATCTCATCTTCACAATGATCTTCAATAGATCACTGGAGCAGTGTGAAGTCCCATGCTGCTTCAAATGCTCAATCATCATTCCTGTCCCAAAGAAACCCAAAATCACAGGACTTGTGGCCCGTCGCCCTGATGTCTGTGGTCATGAAATAATTTGAGAGACTGTGTTGGACCACCTGTGGATGATGCAGTCAACATGGGATTGTGTCACATCCTGCAACATCTGGACAGACCAGGGACATATGCAACGATACTTTTTGTGGACTTCAGTTTGGCTTTTAACACCATCATCCCAGCTATACTCCAGACTAAACTACACCAGCTCTCTGTTCCCATGTCTATTTGTCAGTAGATCACCAGCTTTCTAATGGACAGGCAGCAGATAGTGAGAGTGGGGAAATTCACTTCCAGCACATGTACAATTCAATACTGGTGCCCTCCAGGGATGTGTGCTCTCTCCACTACTCTTCTCCCTGTATACAAACGACTGCACCGCCAAGGACCCCTCTGTTAAGCTCCTGAGGGTTGCAGATGACACTGCTGTCATCAGCCTCATCCAAGATGACGATGAGCCTGTATACAGAAGGGAGGTTGAACGGCTGGCTCAATGTGGCCTTTAGGAGGATCACCCCAACATTGACCCCCACCACCCCCCTCATCAACTCCTTATTGGTTGACCCCTGACCTCCCTTCAAGAACTGTACACTTCCAGAGATTTCTGTATATACTTTATTTTCTATTGACTTTTTATTCCATTTGTGTTGTTATTATTATTATCATCTGTCTTGTTGCTGTATTGTTTGTGCACTGGAAGCTTGTCACCAAGACAAATTCCTTGTATGTGTAAGCATACTTGGCAATAAAGCTCATTCTGATTCAGATTCTGAAATTTGTCGGGAAATGCCAAGCAAGGAATCCCCGGGGAGGGTAAGAGAGTGTGTGTGGGAGCAGCCACAAGCGTAGTAGTGGCGTCATCTGCAGAAGCAGTAGGAGGGTTAGGATGCATGAATTTTTACAAGCTTCTTAGTAAGTGCCGTAAATTTGCACAGCTGCTTGTGATGTTCTGTGAGCACGGATACTTGTGAAGCGAGCTGTGCGTGTGCTTGTTGAAGTTCCTCTGGATCCTGTGTGGGCGAAGTCTTCTGTAAAGCAGGTGAGGAGGGATTAGGATCCAAAGGCAATAGGCAGGTGGGGTTGATAATCCAATAGCAGTCAGAGAAACATTTACGCATTTGGCAGACGCTTTTATCAAAGCGACTTACAGTGCACTTATTACAGGGAGTGTAACCTGGAGCAACCTGGAGTTAAATGCCTTGCTCAAGGACACAATGGTGGTGGCTGTGGGGATCGAACCAGCAACCTTCTGATTACCAGTTACGTGCTTTAGCCCACTACGCCACCACCACCACTCCAGAAACAGGCAAAAAATGAACAGGCAAGAGTTCATAACCAGGCAAACATGAAACAGAGTGTTAGGTTCAGAGTTGTAATCCACAGAATATCAAGACTTCACACAGAGTAAGAAAAGCACCAGTTATATATGTAAATGAGCCCCATAATGAGCAATACTCAGGCGATAATGACCTCTGCTGGTGAGCTCGAGGAACTGCAGTGGTGGACGTCACATAATTATTAATTTCAAGTAGTTTAAGAATGGCACATTGGTTAGTCTAGTGGAGTCTGATGATAGTGACATCTGAAAATCTTGTTAGCAACACAGTCAAACAGTTCTGTTATACTAGAATACTAGGACAAATAATTATTTTCCAGGACATTTAGGTATTTTTCAAATTTTCCATGACTGGAAAACTGCATTGCAATGCAAGGTTTTCCAGGACGTGTGGGAGCCCTGGTTAAGGTCAGTGTGCCAATAGATGGTGATGTGACACCAATAGATGGTGATGTGACATCACTGATGTCCAATAGACCACATGGCATGAATTAAGCTTCCCATTGAAAAGCTTCCATTTGTCATTAATTAAACATGTTTATTAGGAAGGTTCCAAATGTGAAACGTTCCAATAGAATTTTCGTTTAAATTTTACTACATTTATTCAAGACCACGTTCATCAGATTTGTCAGTAAAAGTTACTGTAACTGAAATTTTTAAGTTGCATTTATTCATTCACTTTTATCAACTTATTAATATTAAGTAGCTAGTTTTTACTTAATTATATGCCATTCAAATGTACTTAGAAAAAGAGTGTGGAAAAACTTGCGAATAACAAATCTTACTAGTCAATTTCGTTCAATATAGGCAGATTGGAGATTGAAGCTTCATGGGATTGTAGTTTGTGCCCTCATGAATGATGGTACCTACACAGCCTTGTACCTTTGTCTTTATGTTCAATTTCCCAAAAATATTTAGCCTCAAAACAAAGTTTGTGATGTTGCGATTCACCTCGGAGCTGGTTGGTTTGGTTCATGGCTTACAACTCTTTAATGAAGGATTTTATAAAAAGCCTATGGAAGAAATGAATTAATTCATTTTCCCCATACAGAACTTTGAAGGTCAAAAAAGCACATAAAGGCAGCATAAAAGTAATCCATACAACATACAGTGGTTTAATCCATGTCTTCAGAAGCCATATGATAGTTGTGGATGAGAAACATCAATATTTAAGTAATTTTTTACTATAAATCTCCATTTTCACTTTTACATCTGAAAGTCACGTGGCACCTGTTTAGTTTCACTTTTACACCTGAACGTTAAAGTTGAGGTTTAAAGTAAAAAAGGACTTAAATATTGATCTGTTTCGGTAACTTGTGTTTTGGGCGATAACACGATAGCAGCTTACGTACAAGGCGCAAAAGTGGCGAAAAGGCTCATAACGAACATTATTATGCCATTTAAATGTCTCAAGCCTACTCGAAAAAGCCCCGGACCATGATAAAGACAGGCAAAACAAAGCTAAAGGCAAGAAAAACATACAAAACACGGAAGACGCTTCTGAGGCTAGCAACGTGGATCTCCTAGCTAATAATAGAGAGGAAGAGGAAAACGGTTTTCGCCAAGATAACAAGAAACAATTGGCTCAAAGGAGACATCATCAATAGGGTTAATCAAAGACTCGAGGAAGCCGAAGAGGGAATAACAATGGAGGTCATGAAAGGGAATGCAGGTTACAGAGGAAGTGGTGACGGACGCTGAAGTAAAGAGGATCTTAAAAGAAAAGGGGATACGTTTACAAACTCCCCTCCCTGACAAAATGTGGATCTTCTACTGTATGAGGATTGTGCAGTGTTGCCAACTCGTTTAAATGGAAAGTAGCTACTGCCTGCTCGAGAAGTCGCTAAATGTCGCTGAATGATGATGTCATACGCTCATTAACATGTTCGTGACGTCACCGCGTCTCATTTGCATTTTGCATAGCGTCCGAACTTTACGTGTGTTTTTTTTTTTCTTCTTTTTTTTCAATAGTTTTATTTATTTATTCAACTTTCAAAACAGCTTACAATGACATTTAACATCAAACATAACTTCTCTGTGCTCACTGTACATACCGAAATACCCTATTAATTCCCAATATCTATCAATCAAAGTTAGAAGCGCCGGTAACTTTCTTATCTTTTCTCTCACACAGCGTTCAGCCATAACAAACCACTATGTGCATATTTAAAAATAAACGGGCAAATTAAACTCTTTAAATGTAAAACTAAAGGGGAGCAAACAATACAGATTC
Source organism: Xyrauchen texanus (assembly GCF_025860055.1). NCBI lineage: Eukaryota > Metazoa > Chordata > Actinopteri > Cypriniformes > Catostomidae > Xyrauchen > Xyrauchen texanus. Next base: position 58,487,052 of record NC_068278.1, on the reverse strand, counting down.
GTGATTGGTCCTGGACAACGCTGTTTGCACATGCGCAGCTCATTCACGTCTATGTTACAGTTTTTTTTTATTTTTTATTTTTTTTTTTATTTCCAAAATTATATGACAAAATACAGTAGATACAAATGTTTCATATATACTGTTCTAAATGATTACAAATCATCATAAGATATGAAGAGCATTACAGATAACATTCATATCAATGAAATTAAAGAACACTCAATCACACATTAGAAAAAAAAGAAAGAAAAAAAACAACAATGTCAAGGAGGTATACATGTATAATTAAAATAAAGAAGAGGAATTTAATTCTTTGAGGATATCCATCGTTCTGGTTGCTTTGCGGTTTGAGAGTCCTTTCAGTGTTTCAAAATAAATCTTCATATCAGCTTTAAATGGTAGATTAGGTATCCTTTCAGACCATTTACATTTATGTATGTAAAACTTACCAAGTAATAAGATCAAATTTAACATAAAATCGTGACTCTTGTCTATATCTTTTTTTTTTCATAATAAAAAAAAAAAAATCTCTTTTCTCTATACTAATCTTAATTCCACTCAACATATTAAATAAATATTCCACATCAATCCAAAAAAACTCCACATACATACATTCAAAGAAAAGATGTAATACAGTTTCAGTATCCTTTTTACAGAATGTACAGGATTCAGAAAGGTCATTTTTATATCATTTTATGAACTCATTTGTTGGATAAATTTTATGTATAATTTTAAAGTATATTTGTACACTTTGTTATTAATACAATATTTATTAGTATAGGTCCAAGTCGATCTCCACTTGATATTTCCACAATGTTCATTCCAAAAATATTTATTTCGAGGTGTAGCAGGACAGTGAATCAAGCATCTGAAGAATTTATTATTACATTTACTATCTTTTATATCAACACCGTTTAACAAAACCTGTTTTTTATCCATTGATTGCTTATGAGGTTCACTACTGCCTCTCAATAGTCTCTGGTATTGCATCAAAAACAATACTATATTCTCGTGGAGATACTGGAATCCCAAATATGTTTAAAAATTCAGTATATGTAAGTAAGAAACCCTTGTTATTTATCAATTGTGAGACCATTAGAATATCATTTTTAACCCAATTGTCGTAAAACATTGATTTATTCTTATATTTAACCATTTTATTGTTCCCTATTAACTGTTTGTGGGGGGAAAAGTTATGTTTGTATATAAGAAGCCAACATAAAAGAGCCTGTCTATGAAAATTGGATAACTGAATGCAGGGCCGGTTCTAGACATTTGGAGGCCCTAGGCAAAATGTATGTTTTAGGCCCCCCGCCATGCCCTCCTCCCCTCCACCTTTCAGAATTCAAGAGTTCACACTTACATCAAATTAAATAGAGTAAAGATTATGTGTATTTTTCGCATGCTGTCCAGGGGAGGGCTCCAGGCTCTGAATTTTGGCCAGATTTACACAGTATTACATTGGATTGCATTGTATTTTGGATTGTGTTGTTTACATCCAATAAGAGATTATTAAAAATCAAAGTGAGGAGATGGGGGCGGTGGAGGGATGCTGATAAACTGTCAATGAACAGAGGTAAGTCTGCAGTATATATACCTCTTATCTCGTTGATTATCTGAATGTGCTCCTCCCGAACTTTTTAATAAAACAGTATTTAATAAAAAAGACTTGAAAACAAATATGATCCTAACCATTTTATTTATACAAAACCTGTTATCAGTATTTTTATATTTTTACTTAAATGTGCATATTAATGTAACTTTAATTAAGGTAAACAACAAAAAAAACCAGCACTTATTATTCTTATTCCATGGCCACCTACAGAGTTTTTGATAGACTAAATATAGTCATATTAGGTATGTATTGTAGAGAAATACCTTATGATACACAAATCAGCTGCTAGTGGAAGTGAAAAGACAAGTTCATTTCGTCAACTGTAATTGTGTGCTTATTCATATGCTTAAGATTGCATACTTATGAAAAAACTGAAGTCTATTATGGTCTATAGTCTATTATGATAGACTAGAGCAGTTAAACATCTGCGTTTTAGAAGATATACAGACTGTTTTAAAACATAATAAACAATGCTTTAGTATAGTGCGTTTGCTCTTTGACTGACAAACTTTACTTTTTCTGTAGTATTTTGCGAGTCAGCTCCTGACTAGGGCTGGAAATGGATTCTAAAAGAATCGATTCCTTGATTCAGAGGCGTTAGGAATCAAGATTCTATTCCACAGGTTGTAATCGATTCCATCGAGGAGAATCGACTCCTTTGTAAGATTCAGTTCAACAGTTAATCATGAATTCGCCTCTATCTCTCCAACAGTGACTGGAAGTCCGATTCATTTCCGCGAATCAGACTCTTTTGGACGGTTCATTTAGAACGTATTTCTTTTTTCTAACAAAAGTCTGCATTGTAGCTATACGCCCGGATTCAAAGTGTCAGAAGCGAATTCAGTCCATCAACGGTGCTCGCGCTCTTTTGAACTGGAAATAACCGTCAAAAGATCTATCTCAAAATGACGCTGATCGTTAGAATCAGTTTATTTTTTACAATACATTACAATCACTCAAAAATAGATGATACCTGAATCACGAGCTGCACTTTCTTTGCGTGCCTCCTTAGCCTTACGCTTAACAGCCCCTGAAGGATGAGTTCGCTTCGGCACCATCAGATAAATTTGCAGAAAAGTTGGATTTTATTCATCTACAATCTCTTCATTCATAAATTCAGAGGTTGGGAGTGACTCGCATGTAAACGGTGATATTAATTGGTTTAACTACAGGTGAATGACCATTGTTATATCCAGTGGACAAACAGCATAGTATTTTGCTGCTCTTGATTGGTGGATAAGCATGTGTATGTTTTGGAGGCCCCGCCTCCAAGGCCGAGGCCCTAGGCAACTGCCTAGTTCGCCTATAGGTAGCGCCGGCCCTGACCGAATGGGGAGCTTATTAACCTCAAAGTCACATTTTAAAAGAAACTCTATACCACCAACTTTTTCAAAAATAAGATTTGGAATGATATACCATAGTTTATCAGTATGCTTAATATAATGTTTAATCCAGTTCAACTTGAAAATTGTATTAGAAGTACCAAAATCAAGCACATTTAAACCTCCTTGATTATAAGAATTACATAAAATATTTTTATTTAAATAATGTGACTTGTTTTTCCATATAAAGTTGAATAAGGTTGAATCAACTTTTTTAATAAAAGATGTTGGTACATCTAACACTTTTGCAGGATATACTAAACGAGACAGTCCCTCCATTTTGGACAAAAGAACTCTACCTTTGAGTGATAAATCCCTCATGGGCCACATATCAAATCTCTTTTTCATTTTCACCATAAGAGGTTGGAAATTAGATTTCACTCTGTCTAATTGATTTTTACAGATATTGATACCAAGGTACGTAACTTCCTCCCTAACTGGTATACCTTCAAATTCAGTTAAATGAATATCATTGTCTTTAAGTGGAAAAAGAATACATTTTTTAACATTTAAAGATAAACCTGAAGCTTTAGAAAATATATTGAGACATTCCATAACTTTTTTAACCTGTGATATGTCTTTTAAAAAAAATCGCTGTATCATCAGCTAGCTGACAACATTTAATTTCTTTATCCATAATTTTGATGCCTTGAAACGAGTCATTGTGTATATATAGAGCCAAAGTTTGCATGATCAGAAGGAATAAGAAAGGAGCCGCCGGGTCTCCTTGTTTTATGCCCCTGGAAATGCTAAATCTACGAGTAGTTCCCCATGGACGTTTAACTGAACTATTACAGTCACTATATAAAGTTTGTATTGCCCTTTTAAAGTGTTGACCAAAACCAAAAAATTCTAATACGTCAAATAAAAATTCATGTTTTACAGTATCAAAGGCTTTGTATATATCTATAAATAAAATGTAACTATTATTGGTTATGTAATCCTTATAATCAATTAAATCTAAGATTAATCGAATATTGTTACTAATATGTCGTCCTTGCATAAAACCGTCTATGTTACCGTGCGTTCAGACCAGAGGCGGCGAGAGCGTCAAAATTCCTGGACGCTCTGACGTATTTGAAATAGGTGGCAATGTTCGTTGGCTTTGTGAACTTTATTTAAAGGGGCCACAAAACATCCAGACATGTCGACCGGTATCTTTTTGAGGACATATCACAAGTAGCGTATATCCCTGATTCTGATTCTGATTAAATATTTTTATATATTATTATATAATATTATATAAACCATAATATCCACTTCATCAACTCACCTGGCACACCAACAATTTCAGACACCTTTGTCCACGCATCGTTTTTTAATTTTATTTATATCCCTGTAAGCAAACAGGGACAGATCAAATATTACTCCAATAGGTTGCCGCCGAACCGCATCAAAGCTCATTACCATAATGTTGGCTGCACTTGAACTTTCCTCTGACGCCCACACCGCCCAAGACTCGCCTCGCCGCTGAGAGACGCTGGCTGTCATAGAAAATGAATGAGTTCCGGTCGATTTGACGCTCTCGACGCCTCTGGTCTGAACGCACGGTTAGCTGCCATGCGGTCAACTGATTGTGCTGCTCCGCCTTCTCGCGAGAGGTGTGCCTCCGAGACCTGGTGGGAAAGCAAGACCACGCGCTCGCGGGGCAGTGTTAGCAACTTTCTTCTACGGAAGTAGCTACGGTTTGGCCAAAAAGTCACTAGATTTGTCGCTAGTCGCTTTTTTGAATAAAAGTCGCTAAAGAGGTCTGAAGAGTCACTAAGTTGGCAACACCGGGATTGTGTTCGAAATTATAACACTGCGGCAGATGCAACGCAACACATGGCCGACAGGGGGTTACCTGCGAGCATCGTCAAGCAGCCGGAGGTTGACATGGTCTATGAGTAACCGCAGAAGAAGGGACAGTAGTCGAAGAAGGGAGATGAGGAGGGAGAATTTGGCCAGCGGCGGCCCTGCCTACCGATATTCCTTTTCATACAGGCTCACTACTGAGACACTCAGCAGGGATGATAAAATAAGTCTATCTGATCTGAGATAAATGGACTGTGAGCTCAACAGAACTCATTAGCCATGAGGTATGAGGGATTACCACAGTTAGGTGATATTTAAGGGCCCTCTGGACTTTCCCCAATCATAATTAGGGTTATTTCAAGAACCTCACTCTTGGAAGTCCAAATGAAATTCTAATGATGTTTTACCCTAGATGAGGATTGTTATAAGGCTGATGTTCAACACAGCCAAGAGGAAGTACAAGATGTTACTATCCTAATTGGGAGATGCGACATCAGTGGTGTATTAAACCCTCATAAATGATACAAAATATTCACTAAATTAAAGAAAGGCCCATATAGCTCTCCTACGGAAGACACAATGAACATTTATCTGAAAGGAAAGATAAAGACGGTAGATTTATCCTTATCAAAGGGAGGATAAACGGGTCTTTAGTAACTATACTTCGTATGCATGCCCCTCCTGGAAGAGAATGGACCTTTTTTTAAAACAATTATCCACAGGGACTTCGGGGGACCACTCAACATATAGCCGAATTTACCATTTCTTCACCTTCCTTAGAGACAGACATTTACATTACATTTATGCATTTGGCAGACGCTTTTATCCAAAGCGACTTACAGAGCCCTTATTACAGGGACAATCCCCCCGGAGCAACCTGGAGTTAAGTGCCTTACTCAAGGACACAATAGTGGTGACTGTGGGGATCGAACCAGCAACCTTCTGATTACCAGTTCTGTGCTTTAGCCCACTACGCCACCTCCGTAGACAGACGTAGAATCCACTCATGTGACGTTGGAACAATTGATTGATCAGGCTATGCACCGATAACAATGACAATACATTTCAATGACCACAAGATCAACCCTTTGTAAGTTAAACTCAAATACTAATTTTAATGAGAACCATAATGGAGAGGTATCTCCAACAATGTTATGGGACGCCTTTAAAGCAGCCTTAAGAGGGAAAATGTCATTAGTAGACATGTGCAACATCCTCCGGTTCTTTATGTATATAGTTATAGTATATATAGTCTTTTTATTTATTTATTTAGATTTGTATACTTCTCTCTATTATCAAGATGGATGTCTCTACTGTCATTAATAATAATAATAGAAAAGCCATTTTATGTTCTTCTTGTTTCCTTCTGCTTTGCAATTTGTCCTAGTAATATCAATGCAAGATGATGTTTTCTTTAATATTATTCTATGTTTGAGATTTAATTAATTTTTTCTCATATAGTACTATGTCAATGGATAATAATGTACCTTGCTCTTGTAAGAAAATGTATAATAAAAATCTAAATATGAGATTGTTTCTCACCCACACCTATCATATTTCTTCTGAAGACATGGATTAAACCACTGGAGTTGTATGGATTACTTTTATGCTGCCTTTATGTGCTTTTTGGAGCTTCAGTGTGTTGGTCACCATTCACTTGCATTGTATAGACCTACAGAGCGGAGATATTCTCCTAAAAATCTTCATTTGTGTTCAGCAGAAGAAAGAAAGTCAAACACATCCGGGATGGCATGAGGGTGAGTAAATGATGAGAGAATTTGCATTTTTGGGTGTACTGTCCCTTTAAGGGTTTTAATGCATGTCTGTCTAAGATCCCTAAGGCCAACCCTTTTCACTCTCAGACTGTTTCCCAATACAGAAGTGCAAATCCACTATTAGGATGATTCTCGTGTTCCTGGCAGACACTGGTGAGCACTGTATGTTCAGTGAACATGAAACATGCATTCAGCTGCTATTTCAGTAGATGCAAACACATTATGCATGAAACATTTTGAGATGATTTCCATTACTTATTAAATGGTTTCTACCCGTTTTCTTCCTGTTGCCACCTCATGTCTGTTATTAAGGCATCTCAAACACTTTCAGCTGAGATAATAACTTAATAACTAATATTAAATGTCTTTAGACGTATGAAATATATACTAATGCATGTTCTGTGAGAGAAGTAAAATTTTTTGTTTGTCTCGTTCCGTTTGTCCAAATATGAAACCCATTTGAAATCCATTGAGTAATATCTCTTTCGTTTACAGTCGAAAACAACAAAAATAGAAACATTTCGTTCTAAAAAGGAACCATTTGAATCCACTCTCGTTAATATGCGATCAACCAAAACTCTGCTCACGGAACTGCCGCTTTTCTTAAAGAGACAGTACCGTTTTTTTGCACTTGTTCTGCATATCAATGGAAATATTATAATACAATAAATATATACAATATAGGCCTATATCTGCAATAAACAGGGTAAGGAGGGTTACTTTTATTACAGATAACAGAATACATGCTCTAAAATGTCATTTGTAATGTATCGCTGTAGTAGTAATGTACTCAAGGTCAGTAATGTAATCTAAATACTTTGGATTACTTCTTCAGTGCTGGTAGATTTTTTTCACTTGTTTTGACTATAAAAACAAAATACACATGTTAAAAATACATTCTCCGAAATGCAGTGTTGTTTCTAAAACAAGATAAATGAAACTGATCTTGTTTTAAAGATTATTAGATATTTTTACAGGAAAACAATACAAAAATTATTATCAAGAATACGATTTTTGCCCTAATATCAAAGGTCGTACTAGTAAATATTAATTATGATCCAACGTGAATTTACATGATAAATAAATATGATCGTGTCTGGTAACATGTGCATGTAAAATAGCTAAGAATAGCATTTTAGCTTGGCGTAAAGCTAACAATTTACACAAGGTTTATTTCTATTTCTTCTACTTCAAACGTACTTCAAACGCACTTCAAACGCACTTCAAACGTATTTCTCTGTCTGCTCTTATGAATGTAACACATCATAAGAAAGTGTTTCACCACTGTTCAAATACACTTTGGATCATTTATATGTTTAAATATTTTCCATCTGACTAAATATTAAATGATACAAATGACAATAAAATGCAAAGTAATCTCTTCAGTAATCAGAATACTTTTAGAATGTAACTGTATTCTAATTACCAATGATTTAAACTGTAACAGTTACTTATACTTAGTATTTTAAAAATGTAATCCCGTTACATGTAATCCATTACTCCCCAACACTGGCAATATAATATATATGGAATTTGCTCCTTTTTAAAAAGCTAAAATGTGACAAAAATGGCACACGTCTTTGGCTTTGTTTTGATGATGGGGTACTTGAGCATCACCAATGGTGTTGCGAGGGTAAAGGCAAAACGGTTTGGAAACATGGCTGTCTGTAATAAATTAAATGCATGAGGAAAAACGTTCATTCCCACCATTGCACCATTAGAAACAGTCTCGTGAACA
>NC_068278.1:58466248-58468748 GCF_025860055.1 Xyrauchen texanus | reverse complement strand
GCTATTAGTAACACACACAACTCCAGAAAAAGAACGGGACATACAGATGATACATTTGTCGATACTTTTATTATGTGTTTCATTATGACTGGTACACTAAATCTACTGACTTTTCTACAATCTGGAAGTTTAGAGCTGTACCATCTCACATGATTAAATAACAACATCTGTCAGGGACATGAAACGACACTAAAGAGTCGAATGGAAAGGAAGACCGACGCCGTTTCCTGGTAGAAGTCGCATGAGTGGACGCTGGGCCTGGATTTGGGTCATTAGCAGAATGACGAAGAGTAAGACATGATAACATGTATAAATATTAAATAAATTATAATCCACATTTGCGGTCAATGCAAACCTGTCAAACAGGCCGACAACCTGATCGAAGAGACGTAAATAGATTTTCATGTTGACTGTAAAGGACACACGAGCTTGTCATATAAAATCATAAATGCATGTCAGAGCCAAAAGTGAATCAATAAAATAAATATGCAACAAATATGAAACAAACGAATAGCAAACACATGAATAGGTCACTGAATAAATAGAATCAAATAATCAATAAATATGCTTGAAAAGATTTGAACTGTACATCGGTGGCTATTTAACACAGAGCTCTAATGCTTTTTATAATCACTAGACAGCCAAAAAATAAGTGCAATACTGTATATAATAAGAAATAGCACATCTCCAAAATGGACTCGCGTTATAGGTGCATCAGATATGGATTTTATAAAGAGATCCGAGAGTAAAGGAGGGCAGGAGAGCATCTTACGCCCAGATATTCCGGATATTATGTCACATCGCCTGGACGCAGTATTTACGACAAGCAGCCTCTCCTCCGCATCATGCCAAGATTCCACATACAAAGCCTTTATATAATCCGGTATACAGCGTGGAATATACAGTGCATAGTTTACAGCCAAAACTTGCAGCGTAAATATTCAAACTAAAACATCCTGACACACATGTATCCACGACATGTCATTATAATACAAGTTTTAAAAAAGCAGATCCATTTTTATTTAACTACTAAATTGGTGGATTTTACAAATGTCACTGTCAAGAACACGTCCAGGTCGTATTTCACCGCACAATCAAAAGTCAAAAATAAGAAATGGTATTTTGCAGAAACAATAATAAAGCCTGTGACCATTAAGATCCTTAATGCATAGTGACATTATATTCATGAAAATCAACTCCCAATATTCCGTATTGCAATATATATATATATATATATTATATTATATTTCTTTAAAAACAATGCACAAAAAATTTTTGGGGGGGAAATTTTTTAAAACTGAACAAAATAGTTTTTTTTAAATGTATTGTTTAACATTTTTGCTTAATTGTTTTACAAATAATGTTACAATGATTTTTTTAATTGTTTAAAATTGTGTCTTGATTGTTTTACAAATAATGTAACAATTAAATTGTTTTTTAAATGTATTGTTTAAAATTGTTGCTTAATTGTTTTACAAATAATGTTACAATGATGTTTTTAATTGTTTGAAATAGTTTTTTGATTGTTTAGAAAATAATGTAACAACTGTTTTTTAATTGTATAAAAATTTTCCTTGATTATTTTGAAAATAATGTAACAATAATTTTTTAATTATTTGAAATAGTTTCTTGATTGTTTTGAAAATAATGTAACAATTATTTTTTTAATTGTTTGAAATAATTTTTTTGATTGTTTTGAAAATAATGTAACAATTATTTTTTAATTATTTGAAATAGTTTCTTGATTGTTTTGAAAATAATGTAACAATTCTTTTTTAATTGTTTGAAATTGTTTCTTGATTGTTTTGAAAATAATTTAACAATGATTTGTTTAATTGTTTCAAATTGTTTCTTAATTGTTTTGAAAATAATGTAACAATCAAATTGCTTTTTAAATGTATTGTTTAAAATGGTTGCTTAAATGTTTTGGTAACACATGTTTTGTGTGTGTGTGTGTGTGAGTGAAAATGGTTTGAAATGGTTGCTTAATAATTTTGAAAACAATGAAACAATCTTAATGGTGGTATAAAAGGCTTCATTATCTTTGTGCAAAATATAATTTCTTATTTTTCATGGTAAAATATGACCCGAGAGATTCCCTCAAATCACAAGCTATTGACAAATCTAACAGTTTGTTCTTGTTTGTCGAGACTCATTACACTAGGAATATTGTTTCTTGATTCTGCACCCTTTTGTAATACATGTTTAAGATAATCTACAGTACTCCAAACACTTTAGCGTTTCATTAATAACCCATTTTTTGGTTATTTTTGCAAACGTGGAAGAATTTCAGGAAAAAAGTGCTTATCTTATCTTTGTTCTTCAGGCTTTTAAATCATTAAATAAAGTGTTTGTATTTGTAACATTGCCTGCATTTAATAAACAGATGTTGACAAAACCAGTTATGTACGAATGGCTTTGTGTAAATTAGATTTCAGATGTTTTTTGCCGTTTTTAGACCACCAACAATAAAACAGATTTGAATAAGAAAAATAAAACA
>NC_068278.1:58458748-58461248 GCF_025860055.1 Xyrauchen texanus | reverse complement strand
TGTGTGTGTGTGTATGTGTGTGTGTGAGTATGTGTGAGTCTTTTGTGTGTGTGTTTGTGTGAGTCTTTCTGTGTGTGTGTGTGTGTGTATGTGTGTGTGTGTGCGAGTGAGTGTGTGTGAGTCTTTCTGTGTGTGTGTGTTTGTGTGTGTGTGTGTGAGTGTGTGTGTATGTATGTGTGTGTGAGTCTTTCTGTGTGTGTGTGTGTGTGTGTGTGTGTGTGTGTGTGTGTGGAGTGTGGGAGTCTTGATGTGTGTGTGTGTGTGTGTGTGTGTGTGTGTGTGTGTGTGTGTGTGTGTGTGTGTGATTTCGATATAAGAGAAGAGGAGATTGAGCCCTATTTGTTTGATCTGGAGCACCCCGAGCAGGAACTCCGGGAGATGGAGGACAGCTGCAGCAGCGGCACAAACAAACGAATCTGGTAGACGGAGAGTACGGGACACGTGCTGGTGCTCACGCAGGAAATGTGAGGTAATGCCAACAGAGGCTGAGAGTGTTTGCTGCCATGAATGGACGATTGGAATGATTGGATAGACTCACGAATGCACCATTTTAAGACTAAAACAACTCACTTTTATTCGCCGTTTTCCTTTGTTGTAAACAACGCGCGCTTCCGCGTTCGTCTTACGCTTACGCTTACACTACGCCTACGTCATACGCCAGAACTCAACTCTCTAGTGAACGCGCGGCCGGACATTATCGGAAGCCAGTGAATATAGTCTAATGGTCTGCACTTATATAGCGCCTTTTTTAAACCTAGCAGTATTCAAAGCACGTATCATTCAACCATTCACACACCAATGATGGTGCCATGTGGTGCCATGCAAGGCGCTAGCCTGCCATTGGGAGGACACTTCGGCACGTGGAGTCATGTGGGCCAGGAATCAAACCACCAACCCGTCGATTAGTGGCCATCCCGACCCGATTAGTGGTCTACCACCTGAGCCACAGCCGCCCCAATTATATTTTATAAAGTTATAAATATGGATATTTTTCGCTTCACTTCAGAAGGACTTTATTAACCCCCCGGAGCCGTATGGATTACTTTTATGATGGATGGATGAGCTTTTTTGGGCTTCAAAATCTAAGGTACCATTCACTCCCATTATAAAGCTTGGAAGAGCCAGGACATTTTTTAAGATAACTCCGATTGTGTTTGGCGGAAAGAAGAAAGTCATATACAGCTAGGATGGCTTGAGGGTGAGTAAATGATGGGATAACATTCATTTTTGGGTGAACTAACCCTTTAATAGATATCATACAGATGTCTCAGAAGTCAAAGTCTGCTGGTTTTAAAGCGTTTTGGTTGCTGAGATCTTTTAAAGTTTAAATCACATTTTATCGCTGTTCTTACCTCTTCTGAGTCCTGTTTTTTGCGTGTGGATCACGTTGAGAGTCGCTGCTGTGCGCTGGCGAGTCAGACGTCTTCTCTCGGACCCTCGGCCGCCCGCTGCGTCTCCCCGACGATTCCAAAAGCGATTTGCCGTCTCTGCAACCGTCATCTCCCGTCTGGGCCACGATTCCTCCAGGGTTCTTGGGGTGCTTGGCACCTCTTGGAGGAGGTGACGTGTACGTCTGCGCACTCGAGGGGGACGCCGCCAGAGGTCGAGGTTTCTGGAGAGGAGTTATAACCAACAAACCAAACAAAGAAATAAACGTGAAAAAAAAACAAAAACATTGAAATTAGAATGTTTCTCCTCCCGCGTAAAGAGCGTTATCGTGTACTTGCCAAAAAAATCTCTAAAAGAAAGTTCTAGGAATTTTCTCTGGCTTATAGACAGTCCTCTATTGTGCAGCGCATGCAATACTCGGCATGCAAAAACATAATGATTTGAAAAGAATAATCCCGAAAGAAAAACTGAAACCAAAAGAAAGGGAGAGAGGGAAAATATGTGGAACAGTAAAACAAAACAGAAGGTTTAGAGAGAGAGAGAGAGAAAGATAGAGAGAGATAGAGAGAGAATTGGAGTATAAAGAAGAGAAAGAGGACTTTTTCAATTTCAGAAAGAACTACAAACCAAAAAAGGTGAAAAAAGAGAACTAGAAAAATAATCAGACAACTTGACGGAACATCACAGAAATGGAACGAACGAAAGAAAGAGTCACAAGAATAGATTCAAATCGAATTAGAAAACAATTGATCTTTACTCAATAGAACTTGCTTGTGGATTTGTCCTGCTGAGATGTGAACAGCGACCCATTTCCTGTTTTAATAGCTTTTAAAATGGTTATTCTGTTTTGTTCAACTCCCTTTTGGTTAACATCCACTTACCAATAAAGTGGCATTCCCTCCTTTAGTAGGTAAGGTATGAAGAGAAGGGAAAAGTGGGGCAACATAAGTGCATCATTAGATTCACACAATGCAAGAGAAAAAGACACAACACCCTTCCCTGGATAGTGAGCATGAAACAATGCATGAAAATCAAACCCAAAAGGACACAAACAATTAAAACATATTCAAAGGAATATCACAGTGCGTGGGCTGGGACACGTACAGCTTTC
>NC_068278.1:58436248-58453748 GCF_025860055.1 Xyrauchen texanus | reverse complement strand
CCTGTTTCACAAACAGGGTTTGAAACCACATGAGGGTGAGTAAATGATGACAGAACTTTTGTTTTTGGGTGAACTATTCCTTTAAGACAAAGAACCAAAACTGAAAATTCAAAAAATAAAAATATTATGAAAAAAAAAGTTACAAAATTCCCGAAAGCAATCTACATGAATTGCTGTCTTTTTCGCTTGGACACATGTGCAGCCACATTCTATCGTACAGGAGCGTTAGGGTCAAATGACAAATTGAATTTGCTAGAAGGAACGTAAAGATTAATGGCCATGCATGCAGTATGTGGTTGATGGGGAAAAGAGAAAGCATGGCGGGACAACGGACAGCACAGATGAACGGGTGGAGGTAGGAAGGGGGTGTCGGGTGGAGGGCGATCACTGCTAGGATGGAGAACTAACATGTCAAAGGGACCCCAGTCACGTTCATACAGCCGTATCCTTTCAATGCAGCTCTTGATGGGTCTCCAAACATAATTTAGGGTTTGTTTGAAACTAAAGTTGTTCAAAAGTATTTTGGTTCTCAGCAATTGTCAAATCTCTTGTCCAAAGGAACGAAAGAGTGCCACATTTGTAAGGAAAGGTTCAGACCCTGGAGTATTGCGAATCCAAATGGCTTGGGTCCCTTTTAGTGTAACAACTTCACTAGATGATTTTGAATTGTCCTATTTAGTTTTCTGTTGGCTAATGAGTATCCATTTGTCCCTGTCAAGCATCTAGACAAACATTACACCACTGAAATGTAGACAGGAAGTAAAAAACCTGATTACTCCAAAATATATTTATATATATATCATGAAATATAATGAACAATTATGTGAAGAATAGCAAATGAAACACTCTGAAATCAGCTTTACCGAAGAGAGACTTCACAAATCTTTCACCTCTGGTGAACCATAGATATAAATACCTAGATGCCACTTTAGCAAATCCGAACGGGTTGGAAATTTGTACCTTTTTTCATTTTATTGGATATATTATTATCATTGGATGTAATATTTTAGTTGATATTATATTAAATGTGTGTATTTTATTCTATTATTTATTTAGAGATACATTTTTGTGAACTTCAGGCACTTTTAGCAGCACTGCGGACAGGGCTGGATTGGTTATCTGGCATACCGGGAATGTTCCCGGTGGGCCGACGCACATTGGGGCCGTTCACGGGCGGACTGACCATCGAGAGAACCGAGCGGGCTGATGGGTCGGACGCGAATTGGGCCGAATGGGTCGCGATAAGCTAAAATGATCCGCCGTGTTATGCAGAACGGACCACAAAACAGTGAAGAAAAGGACAGCGAACACCCCCCGCTCAACAACTTTTGGGCCAGTTGCTATGTAAAATCCCGGGCCGATTTCTCTTCCCAGTCCAGCCCTGACTGTGGACTTCTAGGAAGTAGATTCTCATTACAACGAATGTGTTAATGTGTATGTACGTGCATCACAGGAGATTTAAGTGATTTTTAGCACATCTCGAATTCTGAATGATGTTTAATAGGATCTTGTAGTGGAAATGACGTGAATGGAAATGACTTATTTGGGGTTATTTTATTTTTCTAAAATAGCCGTATGCACTCACCTAAAGGATTATTAGGAACACATACTAATACTGTGTTTGACCCCCTTTCACCTTCAGAACTGCCTTAATTCTACGTGGCATTGATTCAACAAGGTGCTGAAAGCATTCTTTAGAAATGTTGGCCCATATTGATAGGATAGCATCTTGCAGTTGATGGAGATTTGTGGGATGCACATCCAGGGCACGCAAGCTCCTGTTCCACCACATCCCAAAGATGCTCTATTGGGTTGAGATCTGGTGACTGTGGGGGCCATTTTAGTACAGTGAACTCATTGTCATGTTCAAGAAACCAATTTGAAATGATTCGAGATTTGTGACATGGTGCATTATCCTGCTGGAAGTAGCCATCAGAGGATGGGTACATGGTGGCCATAAAGGGATGGACATGGTCAGAGACAATGCTCAGGTAGGCCGTGGCATTTAAACGATGCCCAATTGGCACTAAGGGGCCTAAAGTGTGCCAAGAAAATATCCCCCACACCATTACACCACCACCACCAGCCTGCACAGTGGTAACAAGGCATGATGGATCCATGTTCTCATTCTGTTTACGCCAAATTCTGACTCTACCATCTGAATGTCTCTACAGAAATCGAGACTCATCAGACCAGGCAACATTTTTCCAGTCATCAACGGTCCAATTTTGGTGAGCTCTTGCAAATTGTAGCCTCTTTTTCCTATTTGTAGTGGAGATGAGTGGTACCCGGTGGGATCTTCTGCTGTTGTAGCCCATCCGCCTCAAGGTTGTGCATGTTGTGGCTTCACAAATGCTTTGCTGCATACCTCGGTTGTAACGAGTGGTTATTTCAGGCAAAGTTGCTCTTCTATCAGCTTGAATCAGTCGGCCCATTCTCCTCTGACCTCTAGCATCAACAAGGCATTTTCGCCCACAGGACTGCCGCATACTGGATGTTTTTCCCTTTTCACACCATTCTTTGTAAACCCTAGAAATGGTTGTGCGTGAAAATCCCAGTAACTGAGCAGATTGTGAAATACTCAGACCGGCCCGTCTGGCACCAACAACCATGCCACGCTCAAAATGGCTTAAATCACCTTTCTTTCCCATTCTGACATTCAGTTTGGAGTTCAGGAGATTGTCTTGACCAGGACCACACCCCTAAATGCATTGAAGCAACTGCCATGTGATTGGTTGATTAGATAATTGCATTAATGAGAAATTGAACAGGTGTTCCTAATAATCCTTTAGGTGAGTGTGTGTATGTTTTGGCTAAAGCTCATTTCATAAATAACATTTAATGTATGCTAAAAACACACAATTCAATATTTTTCACAATTTATGCTGAAATTAGCAAAATACAGCTTGATTAATGGAAATGACACCTGGTGAAAATACTCAAAAGTGATATTTACCTTTAATTTTCTTTATTATCTTCAAACATCAGTTCGTCTCAAGCATGCTCATCATTTACACTTTTGTCTACTTGGTTAACAAGTACACATATAGAAACCATTTTGAAATAGTTAACGTTTCTTTCACACTTTGTTTAACTATTGAATCATTTGTATATTTATAATGGATTTGCATAGTTTAATATTGAATGTCTGGGTCAAGGACAAGGCTAAAACAGTCAAATATTGGCATAAATGGCTTTTGTAAAGTACCAAAAATAAATGATGAAGGCCTGGTAAACGGTTTCCAAGTCAGTCTGTACGAAGTCAGGGCTGGACTGGTAATCTAGCATACCGGGCATTTTCCCGGTGGGCCGACGCACTTTGGGGGCGATCAGGATATCGGGCCGCGAGACGTGCCGAGATGAGCTATAATGAGCCGCCGTGTTATGCAGAACCGCTCAACAACTTTTGGCTCATTTGGCAGCATCTAGGTATTTCATATCTATGGTAAGACATTTAGACACCTTTATCCTCTCAGCAGAACCAGGAATGACAGCTGATTGGCTAAAAGTATCTGACGGATTGGCCAGTGAATACCAGCATCTCATGACACCTCATTAATAATTCTTCACCTTAAATAATCAATAATAAGGAGCAGTCTTATCCTGGCCGTGACATTGTCACCTCAAGGCAACATGCAGGTCACAGATGGCCAGCAGGGCTCTTTACACACCTGATACACATCTGGAGGAGGGTGGCTACGATTAAACTGAGCAGAACATGTTTTAACAGTATTGACAAGAAAAACTAGTAGACATACCCATTTAATCTACTCGATCCAGTTCCAAATCATATGAGTGCTTTTTACACAAACAAGACAGAAAAGTTTGGGCATTTATTTGTGGGAAGATATCATGTGCATTCATAGAGAGGTAAAAAAAATCAATACAACAAAGGAGTGAATTGAGCAAATGAAAAGACAAAGCAAGAGAGCATGAGACCTTCTGATAAAATGCATGCAAACCCGTACCGGAAGTGTGAGTAGATATTTGAACATCTCTTCGTTGGTGAAGTCTTTCAAAATAAAAGTCCACCTCAAAATGTTGTAATTTAATGCTGGTTAAAGAGCACCTATTATGGTTTTCAAATATTACCTTTCATGTGTTATATAGCTGTTTGTGAATGAGTTAATGACTCCCAAAAGAAAGAACCGATTCTGAACACCTGAAATGAGTCATTAGTAATTCCAGACTTACTTTCTGTACTAACATACGTGATTTGGTAACAAAAAACCCACCTCTGGTCTTCATTGGCTGCTTGCAAACAGCTTTGACCCGCCCTCAAACACTACACTAAGCGGTAGACCAATCACAACAGACTGGGTCATCTGACCAATCAGAGCAGAGTAGGCTCTCTGAAATGAGTTTAGAATGAACGCTTTAGAACGGACCAATCAGAGCAGAGTAGGCTTTCTGAAAGGAGGAGTTTAGAAAGAACGCTTTAGAACGGACCAATCAGAGCAGAGTAGGCTTTCTGAAAGGAGGAGTTTAGAAAGAACGCTTTAGAACGGACCAATCAGAGCAGAGTAGGCTTTCTGAAAGGAGGAGTTTAGTATGAACGCTTTAGAACGGACCAATCAGAGCAGAGTAGGCTTTCTGAAAGGAGGAGTTTAGTATGAACGCTTTAGAACGGACCAATCACAGCAGAGTAGGCTTTCTGAAAGGAGGAGTTTAGAATGAATGCATTATAACGGACCAATCAGAGCAGAGTAGGCTTTCTGAAAGGAGGAGTTTAGAAAGAACGCTTTAGAACGGACCAATCAGAGCAGAGTAGGCTCTCTGAAAGGAGGAGTTTAGAATGAACGCTTTAGAACAGACCAATCAGAGCAGAGTAGGCTCTCTGAAAGGCGGAGTTTAGAATGAACGCATTAGAACGGACCAATCAGAGCAGAGTAGGCTCTCTGAAAGGCGGAGTTTAGAATTAATCCTTTAACCCGGAGTCATTTTTGACACTGGGGGAAAAAAAGATAAAGCTGCAATTTAAATTATGAGCAAATTAAAGTGTTTTTTGAACTTGGATGCATGTGAATCTATTGTATGAGACCTTAAAACTAAATTAGGCACATTTAAAAACCATAATAGGGGCTCTTTAATGTAATAAAAGTAAAGCAAATAACAACAGATTTGACAAGCATTAGCATTGGGATATGTGAAGATGAATGCAAGTTCATGTTGACTTTAAATAACTGACTTTTTAAGCACAGTTGTAAGAATAGATATAAAACACACTTTCAGATGTGCTACTTACAGCAAGATGCTTTGAAAAGATTTCATATTGATATTTTTTAATTTCCCCAAATCTCAGTATGTTTAGTGGATTATTATGGAAGGATATAACAAACTAAGCTAAATAAATAAATCTATCATTAAATAATTAAACACACAAGGAAATGTTCGACTATAACCGCTGGAGGCGGGTCTTCGAGAACCATTCAGCCAATCATTTAACTCTCGCAACTTTGAGGGTTGAAAGTGACAGTTTACATTTGATGTTGCGTTTCATTTGACTTAAGTAAATAAATAAATGTTTGCAACCTATTTATTTATTTCAACTCACTATGCATGATACTATATAGTATTTCATGATGCAATTTTTTCCTACTCCCTGAAAGATATTAAAGATATCTCACCGGTCCCTGTGACAGCTCTAGATTCTGTAAACATGTCTACGAACCGCCGATAATGACGCTTTCGACCTGTCAATCACTTTGCCCATTCTCATAGTATTACAGTTGCAGTGAATTATTGAGGCTTAATGCCATTGTTAAGCCATGTAGTTCATAACAGTTGCCAGTAGAGGGTGCTATTTTACTGCTGTAAACACAACGTCTGCATGATGTTGTTCTCAATAAAGCTTGGGTTTGGAAAGAGGGGCGTGGCTAATTCAACGGCTCAGTCTCGTGAAAGTAGACCGAATGAAATTGCTTAGAGCACCTTTAAATAAATGGATACATTTCATCCCTTATTTATATATTTATGCCTATATTTTTACAGTATATATATATATTTATTGATTGCAACAGTTCCTGATGTATTTCATTATTTCATGATATATTTAATTAGTCTGTTACATCCTTCCATAGACTATGACGCCTTTAAACACCTTTAAACATATAGTTGAATATATAAACAAAAAAAATGCAAGTGTTTTGATTTCTATGGCTTAGTATGAGATGAGCAGAATGGGGGACGGTGGAGGTGAATTCCTGCATCTTTTAAAAGTATTATATAATTTACCTGATTGTGACGGCAATATTGATCAACCCTTAAAAAATAGATATTTATACAGAACGTACATGCATATAACACATCTATAGAATATTTGCCTATAGAGATCAATAGTTTGTGTCTGCCTGTTAAACACCTTTAACGTCTCATGTTAACAATAAAACACTTCTTCACAAAGTCAACACGTGTTTCCCCAATGCTGAGTTTCCCCTGTAAACATTTATTTGTTTTTAAATGCTCAAAAATGTCATTCATTCACTTTTTAGAACTGAAAAAAGTCAAAATGGCTCGTAAATGAAATAAAGCATGACTTGATTACAGAAGGGAAATGATGGACATCTGCCTTGATTAAAAACACCTTTCAAAACAAACACAAACGTGACTTGAAAACAGAAAAACGGACAATATGGAGCCAAAGAGGGTAAAGAGATATATAGAGTCAGCTCACACACACACACATATGACTGAAATAAGGGGAGTAGCATCATTGTGTGTGTGTGTGTGTGTGTGTGTGTGTGTGTGTGTGTGTGTGTGTGTGTGTGTGTGTGTGTGTGTGTGTGTGTGTGTGAGATTATTTAGTGTAGACGACGGAGAACAGATGGATGTAAATTAGAGGAGAATACATACATCGTTGGCTTTATTCCAGTCTGTGTTTTTGACTCCGGATTCTTTGCCGTTGCGGACGCGTGCGCCGTAGTTCCCATTCTGCCACGTGATTGGCTGGTCGGTTCTGGGGGACGGCGGTGGGCTGTGACCGGAGCGACTTCCTCCCTGTTTGTGCCTGTCGTTACTGCACTTCACATTCGATCTGGATTGAGAGATTCAAGATAATAAATAAAAGGAAATCACTTCTTTCTTTTTTTTTTGCATAATCAGTTTAGTATATCTTTCCATTATTGTGTGCAAACATTCAATAAAACGCCGGAGCTGCACGTGCATTTGATATATTTACATATATAGAGCTGTCCGGAGCTGTCGCACGTCTTCAAGTGTCTTTGAATAAAATGCACGAGTCATATGAACTACTTTAATGCTGTTTTTAAGGTTCTTTTATGTCATTTTTGGAGCTTGACAGTAACGAACACGACTAACACACAGTATCAGATTTGGATGGTGCTTGTCGGACCGATACCCGAACCGTCTAAAAGCTTCCGTACCGGAGCCGATACCGATCCAGGTATCTGATCGGTGCATCCCTTGTTACCAATGCCATTGAAGAAAAGCAACATTTGCAGTCAGCCATTATTAATTTTGTCTGTAAGAAAAAACTGCGAAAGATAAAATGGCCTCATAATTAAGGAATAATTGACAATGGGCTGTTTAAAAATAATGCACAACCTGAGGTGGTAATGCGGCCATGTGTTTTTGTTGCTAGTTTGGCAGCGGCTTGGGCTGCATTTAAAGAGATAGTTCACCCAAAAATAAAACTTAATTCATTTTCAGTCTTTGTTTACTCGCCCCTGTGTTGTTATAACCCTGTATGACTTTCTTTCTTTTTCTGAACACAAAGGGAGAAATTGTGAGTAAATGTTGTGCTCGGTGATGTCATACAATGGCAGTTTATGGTGACACCTCTTCAAGCTTCAAAAGAACACAAAAGTATCATTCAGAAGTCTAATTAATTATTCATGAGACTAATGATTGTTATGAAAGCACACGATAAGATTTGCTGAGAAACTGAAATCTGATGTATTATTTAGTGACAATATTCACTGACCGTTGATCTCCTGTGCGCGTTCATGATCGGGCACGAGAGCAATACTTCATGCAGCTTCCTCGCAACATTGGATAATCGGCCGATTATTGCAACGATTAATCATTAGCTCTTAACCAACAATCTAGCTAATGCCTCAAGTTAAAAGGTGGCATTAAGCACGTGCTTACTAAAAATAAAGAAAAGAGGATGAAAGCATCTTAAAAATACCTCACTAAATAACAGGAAAAATAACGGCACACCATAGAACGTTGGTCAGCCAATCAGAATACAGCATTCAACAGCTCCATGGTATAAATGTGTATAAGGGGTTGTCCTGTGAAATAGAGATATCTCACCTGTTGGGGGACTTGGAGGCGCTGACTGTGGATGAAACCGATCCACTGCGAGAACTACAACAGCTTCCTCTGTGCTGAGAAACTCTGCTAGGAGAATCCACAGATGACCTGCAGGAAATACACACATACACATCAATTTAGCATTCTTACATAAAGTATTCACTGTTCATGCCATTATGACCCCTAATCCTGAATATTTGATCTTTTTTTGAACAGTTCAGAACAAACATCACTCACCTCTTTTTCTGTTTGTTCTTATCTTTGTGTTTATTTGTGGGGCTCCCAGATCTGAAAGGTGTAGATAAAAAACAAACAAACAATATATGATTCGTACAGATGGAGTCCAGCAGAGTTTCAAACTCTCTAAGATCAGCTCGGTGTGTACCTGTGTCTCCGCTTCCTCCTGGCACCAGATGTGGACCTGACACAGAGGGAATGTTGGGTTAGATATTTGATGGTGACCATCAGATCCACTCCAATAATTGCAGCCGTTTACATCTGATCATAACTCGTGATTTTGTAGTAAACACTGTATGTTGATTTAAAGGGGCAGTTCACCAAAAAATTTATAATCTCATCATCATTTACTCACCTTCATCCCAGATGTGTATGACTTTCTTTCTTCTGTAGAACACAAATGAAGATTTTTAGAAGAATATCTCTGCTCTGTAGGTCCATACAATGCAATGCTAAAACTTTGAAGCTCCAAAAAGCACATAAAGGCAGCATAAAAGTAAACCAAACGACTCCAGTGGTTTAATCCATCTCTTCTGAAGTGATACGATAGGTGTAGGTGAGAACCAGATCAACATTTAAGTCATTTTTTTACTAAAAATTCTCCTATTTGCCCAGTAGGTGGCGATATACACGAAGAATACGAATCGCCAAAAACAAAAGGACACTTAGGAGAGAAGAGCGCTTTGGAGGGTTATTTTAAAGTGGAGATTTAAAGTAAAAAAGGACGTAAATATTGACGTGTTTCTCACCTATAGCTATCATATTTCTTCTGAAGATATGGATTAAACCACTGGAGTCATATGGATTACTTTTATGCTGCCTTTATGTGTTTAATTGGAGCTTCAGTGTGTTGGTCACCATTCACTTGTATTGTCTAAACCTACAGAGCGGAGATATTCTCCTAAAAATCTTCATTTGTGTTCTGCAGAAGAAAGAAAGTCATACACATCTGGGATGGCATGAGAGTGAGTAAATGATGGAGAGAATTGACATTTTTGGATGAACTATCCCTTATAACACCAAATAATGTAATAACGCAACACCACTCTCACCTTTACATGACCTTGGTATAATGAATGTGGATTTTTGAACAATTAAAACTAAACCACGAAGACAATTGTTACGGACGCACAATGACTTCCATGAATTTGATCCTGAAAATGAAAGTTATGTCATTACTTACTCAGCCTCATGTAGTTCCAAACCTGTATGACTTTCTTTCTTCAGTGAAAAACAAAAGGAGGTGTTAGGCAAAATGCTCAATTGCACAATTCCAATCACCACTCGCTTTCATAGTTTGGAAAAGAGATGCAATGCAAGTGAATGGTGACTGAGACTACTATTCTAACATCTTTTGCATTCTACAGAAAAAAAGTAAGTCAAATAGGTTTGGAACTACATTTAGGTGGACTTTTCCTTTAATCCCGCACACCCACTGCGGTACAAATGGGGAAACTGTGTCATCAGAACATCAAAGCGTGTCTGGAGAGAAGGCGCTCACGTTTTTTGATCCTACTGATTGGAGTATGTTCAAAGACACACTACATGTGAAGATTGCGCAGACTTAGAGGAATATGCATCATCTGTCACTGGCTACATTATGATCACAAGATCTACTAACATGCATCCCGAACAGATCCCAGAAAAGAAACGGACTGCTCTGGATGTATACTGCAAGTATACGGATGTGCACATTTAATGTATTCCACTTTGTTTTGTTTTTAAACTGTGTTTACATCATTAAAGCTAGCTAGCTAATATTAATTCAAAATGTTTTTACTTTCTATTATATAAAGCTATAAAAATAACCAAATGTATTGGTGTAACCGTCTATTTATTGGCAACATGTTTCATCTGTCCTAATCATTCCTTTATGTTCTCCATACAGTATATTATACAAAAACTAAAAATATAGGACATGAATGAATCATTTCACTACTTCTATTGTATAAAGTTATAACAAACACCACAAAAACCTATTACTACATTAAATGTCACAGTTATTTATTGGAGAGAATTAGTAAATCACACCTTAAACAGTAGGTGGCAACAAATGAGTCATTAAACCACTGATGAGTCATTCACAACTGAAACAAGTCTAATTACAGTATACTTGTGTAAAGGGGTTAAGGAAAAAGAAGAGGCGAGAACCAGCTTGACAATATAAAGCAAAAAGACAAACACACACACAGGTGTCAGACAGCTGTCCGTAAATCCCTCTCTCTATATCGCACTGCAGCTTCCAGTCGGCCATTATCCCTCTCTGAGGCTTGATTAGCCTGATTAGCCGGGCCGGGTGTGCGGAATCACGAACCGGCCCCGCCCTCCGCCCTGTCACATTCCTACCTCATCCTCCCCAGCATGTCGTACATCCCTTCCTCTTTCCCTGGGGAGGGCGCGCCTTCCACACCGTCAGCCGGCAGGTCATCCCCGTCACACACGCCGTAACGGCGATCATGCCAAATTAACAAAACATTTGAAAAAGATAGGGCAACACGGAGCGGCAGTGGAAGAGAGAGAGAGAAAAAAACACTTACTCGTCGGTTCTCCGATACACCATAGCTTCGTACTCGGCCACTCCTCCACCCTCTAATGGAGGACAGCCACGTCTCCCTGGGCGGATCGGAGGCAATCTTCCAGCCCCGGTGGACGGAACACCCTGCCGCATTTTCGGGAAACAAAAGGGGTCTCCCCCACCCCTGGCAGCGGTTCTCCCGCTCCAGGTGGTCGGCCAGGAGCCTCTCCCTGCGTTTCAGTGGTTGGTAGGGTTCTCCTCCGCCCCTGGCAGTGGCCTTGACTGCTCCAGGTGGTTGGTTAGGAGCCCCTCCTCCCTTCGAGGTTGGCGGCCTCCGTCCTCCGGCGGATAGCCGCAGCTGCTCCGTTAAGGTGGATGGTTGTGCCGAGGACTCTACTATGGCGCATCCCTCCTCCGTCCCGGATTTAGGCACCAGCGTAAAGGATTTAAAGGGAATGGAGGAGGCGAGACCCAGCTTGACAATATAAATCATAGTTTAACATAAAACTGAAACAAAAAGACAAAAACACACACACACATCCTCCCCGGCATGACGTACACCCCCCTTTCCCTGGGGAGGGGCGCGCCTTCCACACCGTCAGCTGGCAGGTCATCCCCGTCTACTTGGATGAGGGAGGGGACAAGGGGAGAAAAAAAAAAGTGTGGCACCTACACGCCGTAACGGCGATCATGCCAAATTAACAAAACGTTTGAAAAAGAGAGGAAAAGGCCAACACGAAGCGGCAGTGGAAGACAACTTTATTGACATTTGCATATCTACACATCTACATAGATAATCTAGCAGTGTTTAAGCATCATAAGTATGTGACGACAAGAAGGGTATTGCCGGGCCATGAGGACGCACACCGGGCTGAATTGTCCTAATCAGCCGGGAGGGGGATAGAGACGAGCCGGAGGCACCAGTTCGAGAAAGAGAGATACCCAGCCGCTGTTTAATGTTATGTTTCAGTTTCTTTATATCATTAAATTATGTTGACTGTTCTGGCGGTTTCCGCCTCCTCCTTGCCCATCATAAGAACCCTGTTACACTGGTTCCGAAACCTCGGAAGGAGGAGGGATGTGCTTTTGCGGAGTCCTCGCCGCTACCGTCCACCAGTGGATAAGGAGTTGCTGCTGGCTGCCAGGAGTTGGAGGAACCACTGCCGTCCGCCAGGAAGCGGAGAAGCTTTGACCATCTGCCAGGGGTCGGAGGACTCACTGTCATCCGCCAGAGGTCGGAGGAGTGGCTGATGACCAGGCGACGAGTGTCCGGGGAAAAGCGAGCGAGTTTTTCTCTCTCTCTCTCTCTCTGTCCCACCACCCTCGCTCTTTCCCTCTCCCCTCTCCATCCCCTCGTTTCTACCAGGGCT
Organism: Xyrauchen texanus; assembly: GCF_025860055.1. Lineage (NCBI taxonomy): Eukaryota > Metazoa > Chordata > Actinopteri > Cypriniformes > Catostomidae > Xyrauchen > Xyrauchen texanus. The sequence goes on along the minus strand of NC_068278.1, from coordinate 58,441,349 downwards.
CCAGAAAGGTGGGGAAGACCAGCCGGCAGAAGGACGGCCGGAAGGGTGTATTTCAAGCCGGAGGTTTCCCTAGCCTGAATCGGAAAGAGGAGGAGTCTGACGAGGAGGAGGGCATTGAATTGTCCCAATTAGCTGGGAGAGGGATAAAGACAAGTGGGAGGAGCCAGTTCGAGAGAGTGAGAGAGAGAGAGAGAGAGAGAGAGAGAGAGAGAGAGAGAGACACGTGGCCACTGTCTGTGTGCATGTCTGTGTGTTTTATGTTGTTTCAGTTTCTTTATGTCAATAAAGTTATGTCGACTGTTCTGCCGGTTCCCACCTCCTCCTTGCCCATCGTAAGAACCCCGTTACAAAGCGTTTTCCACACAAATGACAACAAAGCATAGTCTAAATGTAATTTTTAACTGCTGTGCATAACTAAACAAAAAGACAGTAAAACTATTACCCTAAAAATAATGCATTTTTGTACATCCTGATGTCATTGTAATGTTGAACGGGATTAACGAAGTAAACAAACAACATGCCTCCTCCTCTCCTTTGGTCGGTAAACAGATCCTGATCCTTGCTCGTTTAGTGAAGGGGTGCATTTGTTTAGTGGGTCACACCAATGATATTCTCCTTCACAGCTCGCACTTGAATGCTATTGGCTATAGTCACTCTTTACAGACAAGAAAAGTCACCAGACTGTTTTGCGCCACAAACTAGAGCTCACAATGAGAGATCACAGATTTGCGGGGCTAAAAATCACTTAAATAGGGTCTTACAAAGTCTATCCAAGTTGGGTAATTACTTCTCAGTGAATTGAAAACAAGGTTGCATTAAAAAGCAGCACCACCAAACTATTGGTATCGGCACATGTTGTTCTAAATAACTGCACACAAATTTTGTATCGGTGCATCCCTGGTAGGTCATGATGGTATTTCATGCATACAGAAAATTTTGTAAACAGCACACATATTATATTCTGCAGGCCTTGAAGGAGTTTATAAGACATACACACACACACACCTGTCTCTTTTGTGTTTCTTGCTGCTTTTCTTCCTCTTTTCTCTGCGGGTTGGAGATGGACTCTCGGCACTGTTGGTCATACAAAGACAACAGCAATACTGATGATGAAATTACTCACGCAAACATAACATTTTTTATTTAGTTTTTTGTTTTTCTGTTTTAGTTTTTTGCTTGACACATTGCAACTGTTGCGCTCCTGTTCTGCCCGCTTCGTACGAGACTCGAACCGGTGTCTCCGGCATGGGAGGTACGTGTGCTAACAACAAGGCTAAAGGATACAGCCTTTAGCGTCAGTCACTAGTGCACCTCTTGAGGTCAGGAGAGTGAGGTTTATACACATTGCACAGCTATCTATCAGCTGGCCACCATAACACTCACCCCCTAAACCTTTCTCCCATCTGGGTCACGGCACCATTGTGATGCTCCTGTTCCACCCGCTCCATACGGGACTCGAACCTGCATCTCCAGCATTGGAATCGGGTGCGGGTGCGGTCAGGAGAGCGAGGTTTATACACATTGCACAGTTATCTATCAGCTGGCCACCATAACACTCACCCTTTAAACCTCACTCCCATCTGGGTCACGGCACCACTGTGACACTCCTGTTCCACCCGCTCCGTACGGGACTCGAACCGGCATCTCCGGCATTGGAGTCGGGTGCGGGTGAGGTCAGGAGAGCAAGGTTTATCCACATTGCACAGCTATCTATCAGCTGGCAACCATTACACAAAAAAAAATCACACTCTCTTTAACCTCTTAAACTCAGTGGGGCGCTATATTGTGAAAAAAGTTTACGCTTAAAACGTTAAAGTCCCCATAAAAATAAGTCAAGCATATCAGGTATCATTTGAAAGCTTAGCATCTGATTTTTTCAGACAATTCCAACACTTTGGAATTTATGTAACATAAAATAACTAAATAATCATTTGTGTAACAAATTATCGCCCCCTAGAGTTATTGGGGGGAAATATTTATATAAAAATAAATTTCCTTCACATAGCACATAAATGGACAAGTTATATATTAAATTAAGGCTTTCATTCTGAGGAATGTGACTGTACAGTTTATTTTTTTTGCCCTAATACCAAAGTTCAAAAGATTTTCAAAACAATTACAATGCGAAATATGATTTCTGTAAGTCATCAAATCAAACATCTCTTTTACGCACTTATCATTGCTGCTGTACGCCCCAAGTTGCTAAAAACGTTATGTTTGTTCTTAAAAAAAAATTGCCATTTTAAACTTGTCTGTGAGCTTGCTTGGCTGAATAATCCAATGTTATATCTTAGATGTCCAGAACAAAATCTGCTGCCCAGCAGGACTGGACCAAGTGTGAACTTTTGAACAAGCCCTCAAAAGTGAAGCCAAAACGTGTCGATCGCCCCCCGGTGGCTGTTCCTAGTATAGGTCATAAACCCCGCCTCCCCATGTTATTCAACGGGACGTGAGACCAACTAAACAATTAAATTACACTTCACATATCTTTTTTCCAAAGATAGAAACTACAGTAAATGACAGAAACTATCACGTTGATGTAATTTCAAGTGTTTGTTTTCTAAATAAGTTTGTTTTTAGTTATTTGATGCTATAAAAACGGTGCTGTGACATCATGATTGACAGCTGTGATTGACAGGTTCTCTGAGCGAAGTAGTCACTGAAGCACCAACTGACTTTTTTTTCGGGATCTTCGGAGGACTGAGGAGATTGCAGCTTTAAATGTAATATCTAAATTTCTATAATTAATTATTTCATACCGTCATAAGTCAAAAGTCAAAAGTGCAGGGGCGTGTGCTTGCGATTGATTCAGCGAGAGTGAGGGCGGGGCCTTGATTTCACGGCTTTACTTCCTGCTCACTACTGCGCAGGTCTGGTCCCGAAATCGCAACTGCACGGACTCAAGTCCCAAGATGTCAGCGCCACATCGGGACACTGGCGGCTTCAGTTCTCACCAATGGAAAAGAGCGAAGGGGCGTCATCCATCTTTTTTTACAGTCTATGGACTGCATAGTATGCTAAACAAATCATCAGAAATATACTTTTTTTACATATATTTACAATACATTTTCATTGTGATACATCATCACAAAGGGGAAGACCTCAGCTTTCTAATGACATCTGGATTGAGCTTATAGTCCACTCAGAGGCTGATATATTCAATAAAACAATAAGGGTGGTGCATGAACTGAACATTAGACTGAATGTCTATGGACGAGCACATCTGTGAGGGCTAAAATGCCTTAGAGCGCCACCTACATTCAGATCTGTATATTGGGATGGAATGTATAGAGAAAAAGTAAATTGTTCTAGTGCTTGCTGCCATCTAGTGGAATGAAATTAGACTTTTAATTTTTTGCAATTAGTCCACAGTATGTGTGAATGGTGAACTTTTACATTTGAGTGAATAATTGCAGGCGGCAGCCCAAAAATGCACCAGGGATTAAGGGGCTAATGAATCGCCTCTAATCAGCTTTTGTGCTGCTTCTAATTCTCTTGCCAGTAAATATGCAAGAACTGGTAGTGCTTTGAATCCTCATTTATTCCTCAGTATTGTTTAATGCAGATGCAGAAAAGAGCTTCTACGTCGTAAGACACTATCACACATCTGTCACTGAATCTAAGCTCCTATTAATCAAGTGATTGATTTAGAGTCAGTAGAAATAAGAGAGTCAATCTCCTTATAGGCAATGGTCTCACCTAGTCGTGCATGAACCTAAAAAATACTGTTTTGAACTTGATATGAGTCAAAGACTCCTCAAAAGAAGGAAAAACAAAATGCCATCATTTGAAAACATCTTCCTTGCAGATAAAATATTCTTTAGTCATGCATATACAGCTCCTACCTACTTAAACGGGGATAGACTAAAAACTCAAGAACTACTGTATTTGCCAAAAGCAAAGAAAAACAGATAGTTTAAGAAGAAACAAACCGATTGTGCTTTCTTGCTTTCTTCTTTTTCCTCTTCTTTGGCCGAGGTGAAGGGGAACTGCTGGATTTCCTCTTGGATCTGGTGTGGAGGACATGAAATGGAGCAGAGGAAAAGAACAGAAAAGTGGTACAAGCTTCACACAACTTCCTGTTGCCTCATCTTTCTCCAAGAAAATGCATGTAATTATCTAAGTAGGTGTTGAGTTCAGAGGACAATCTGTGTGTTGTTTACCTGCAGTCATCGTGGGTGGTTGAGTCACGATTGTAATATTCTCTATCCCAGTTGCAGTCTTCCTCATAGCCATCAGTGTATGCAATGTTTCCCACATGATCTTCATCACCGTGAGGAAGCAGCCTGACCCTGTGTATGCAGAAGGTAAAGGTCAAAGGTCATCACCTGCTGGTATACAACACTAGATAGGTTATGAAATAAAACTTCTGTGGCAATCCAGAGTGAGTTTATAAATGCATCACCCTGCAGTTCTGCCCGTAGGACCGAAAAATCACAGATGAGACCCGCAAGAATAAAATTATATAAAAAATATGAATAACTGCAGTCTTGAACAACACAAAATAGGTATCGTTTGAAAGCTTAGAAGCTCTACTTTCCAATGCATGCAGGCATTATGACCAAAACTGAACAAGTGCTTTGAAATTTGCAGATGAATCAGAAGTGTTCCATTTTGATAATTATTTTTTTTTTAAATTGCACTGAACATTTTATTTTAATTTTGCAACCAGTAAAAATATAAATCTCATCAAATAGTCATGTGATATATGTTGTTGGAAAGCTCTTAAAGAGTAGAATACAACCAGTATATTTGTTGTACTCACAGACAAAAATATAGCGAGTAATAGCTAAGTATATGTCTTTGCGCCACGTTTTTGCTTATAACTTCACGAAACATAAATGGAACATAAAATATCACATACCATTACTTAGAGGAGGTGATTATCTTCAAACGAGCCCACACGCATGCATAAATAATTAGATAATCCACATGAAGCACAATGTTACATGTGACCACCAGGAGATGGCGCCAAATACATGACACAGACTGAATGATGACTCAAATGACACAGAATGAAACTCATTCTGTGAAATCTCATGATTAAAATCATGTCTGCATGCTATGCAAACCTTTAGTCATTGTTGTGTTTGCATGTGTA